>NW_019524996.1:70839-207355 GCF_002814215.2 Seriola lalandi dorsalis | reverse complement strand
TGTTATCTCAATGAAAAGTACTGAAACAGATGTATATGTAACAAAAAGAGGCAATTTATTACTTGGCCGGTAAAAAATTTACTTGGCCGGTAGATTTTTTCATCTACCGGTCCCCTTGGCAGGTGAGCCAAAAAGTTAGTTTACAGCCCTGTATGGGACTATTGACAGCTTTCTATAACTTACTATAACTATATAGTATATGTTTATACTTACCATAACTATATATATCATATATATCATATAATGAGTAGTACGATACCCACAGTTCTTTTGTAAGTAAAGCAAAGTGAATGTAAATTGTTTGAGAGACAAGAAGTTCACTAAAAAGCACTTTATTAAAAGCCAAGAGACCTTAACTTTAGTTTTGTAGCTGAGATTACTTCTCTCTAAGAGATAGGTTATTATGCTAAACACTATTTTTATTCTCACTTCTGACACTTGGCTGTCCCTGGATGACAACACTGAAATGGAAAATAAACTTTTAAGCATTTTGTGATGAGCCAACGGTTTAATTTGTTTCACCATGAGGTGATGTTAATGATTACGACACACACGAGACTTTACATCTTCCCCAGACACAAACCAAACTTTGTTTACATGAAAGAATGTGCCATACATGAAATTGTAAAAAAAATAAATAAAAAATAAAATACTGGCAGAGGGTTTAGTGCTCTCTGAAGGATGACTTGCATCAATCTAACTCGCATCAAAGTCAAGTAGCAGTTTAGCAAACTCAGCTGCCGCCCACCTCCTCCTACTACAAGCCCAAATTCATGCAGTGACTGATCTCATTTCCTTTAAAATAAACGGGCTGGATGTTAACTGCAGACTGATGCAGGTGTATACTTAACTCTGCATATCAGCTGTGATGACAATGACCAAACATTTTAAATCACCCTGTGGACAAATTGATTGCAGGCTTCCACTATTTGGGGACAGAAGCAATGAATGCTACAGAACATAAACCACAGAGGTACTGAAGTGTCAAAGAGAGATGAAATGGGCTCTGAAACTGCGTCATAACAATATCATTCACAGTCATTTACTGAGGAGAGACTTGACAGCATAATACCACTAATCACACAGCTTATTGCCGACAAATGAATAAAACCTTCCACTCTGCATTCATGCAACCATCACAATATCACCAACCTCCCACCTACTGTAATGCATGCCCATCTACACTCACGCACATACACACAGAATTTACAGCATAAAATGAGAAAAAGTTTTTTTTTTTTTCCTTTATAGAGACTACCGAACCCTCCGCTCTACTGATCCCATAGATGCAGATGAAAAGGTTTAAGTGAAAATAGTTCCACTTCTTTTTGAATTCTTGCTATTCAAGACTCATTTGTTAAACACATTCACTGGGAATTATACTGTATAATTCATTATAAGAAAAGCTTCTCATCTGCTGGCATGAAAGGCACAGCTCTACATTCTTTCACTGACTGACAGAAAATCAGACAGAAGCTGAATAAAGCTAATTTAAAATAAAAAAAGGGAAAAGTTCAGATCCAGCAAGGACATGCTCAGTCTTTCAGAAGTAACAGCAACACATAATATACACTATTTCTCCTCCACAGGAAGGTTTTGATATTAGTTTTTTTCTTTTTCCTTCCTACCCAAAATCTAGCCACAATCACAGGCAGAGTGAAAAGAGAAGGGCGACAGACAATCCCTGAAAACAGGATCTGTCCTGGAAGTTATTCATAGTGATCCACTTGGTTGTACACACGAAAAGTGACAGAAATTGTTGTTTAAAAAACTGAGACTGATTGTCTGAATGTCGGTTTTTAGATATAGTCCCCCTAGTGCCAATGGTAAATAGGTGTGTGGGAGCAGAGCAGCAGGTGTGCGGATGAGCAGTTCTGAAGAAGCATACTGGCAGCTGCAAAGCTGACACTGCCATATTTGATGGCACCATATAAAAGATTCTGAGGTAGTCTCACCCATATGAGCAATAAATGTTTATATCCTGGCGAAAGAGGCGAAATGTTGCTTCAGATCTTGTGTCTTTCTCAATATATTCAAAAGCCAAAGGATGTGCTTTTAGCTTTGCTACCAGTTTGTCCCAGTGGCCAACTGCAAAACTGCAGAAAAAAAAGACCCCTGTGGCCCACATTCTCTCGGTAGGCTGCCACTAAAAAACATTTGTTGTTAAAATTGTTGGTAGAACACTGCGAACTACAAACATGGTCAATGCTGATAACTTTTTCTATTGTTAATTTTTAAAGATTTGAGATTTAATGTTTGTAAAACTTTCCCAGAGTGTGAAGAAGCTATTTTATGTGTGTGAAGTCATTCCAATGTAAAGTTTATGGGGCATGCTGGTGGCACCAGGGAGAGACACTAATAAACAGGAATACTAATAAACACTGAAGTAAATGTGGGGGAGAAAACACTTTTTGGTGTATGAATGCGATGAGATGTTTTTATTGGAACTGAATGGGAAACATCTCAGAGTCTGGTATCCAGTTCTCATAATGAATCCATGGCTGCCACTGAGCATTGTGCAGAGCGCCCTGCCATACCATCACTTGGACTGCTTGATTTTCAAATGTGTTGGAGAGGTGGGGCCGGCTAAAAGTCAGATTCATTATTCTCTGGATTCTTTAAATCCAAATGTCTAATTTTGTCAAAATATAATAATATTCAGAGTGGCTGTGTTCTCTTTTTTTAGCAAATTTATTTAAAAGAAACAAATTTTGTTCCATTTGGCTTTTAAAACTTCTGGTAAGAAGACAAGAGCCATCATCGCTGAACCTTGTTTAGTTCCTGTTGTTTTCTAGGAAGATAACACTGGTAACTGTGCAGTTTATTTACTTTCGTACCAAAAGGTCACTCTATAAATGACTCATAGGAGAGTTTGAAGGTTTCTGAACATACAGTCGACTGATTTAAGCTATTTGTACAAATGATCGGTGATCATTTTCTCAAGAGGACAGTCTCTTGTCTCTATTGCAGTTATGTGATGACAGAGCCAATTACAGAAAACACATGAAAGAACAGTTGTGTATTGAGCACAAATTACGAATTATTTCCTCTCGAGACCCTACTGTAGTGAACCTTAATAATGTTGCAGACTCTTACCCAGAGCAGTAGATCAGTGTGTGCCGGTGGGAGGATGTTAAGAGGATCCTCTCACCTCTAGACACGCACGCACGCGCGCACGCAACGCATGCATACAGCAACAGTGTGTAGCGAGTTGTGAGCCTCTTTAATCTGTTACTGCATCCTCTCTGGACCACTCTGTCAGCACAGGAGGAGGAAAAGAGCAGGATTACGACTCAGAGCCTCTCAATTTATTAGAGCTCTGCTGACTCCTGATACTTGACTCCGGTATTCCAGTTCACCCCAATGCAAATCGGCTCCCAACGAGACAAGACAAGGCATCAGCTGCTGGGAAAGTGCAGCTTATGATGCACAGCACTCAAAAAGCAATAGAGATGACATGAGGAAAAGTTGATGCAGGGAGGACAGATGCAGAGATTTAAGAGAAAGGTTCACTACAAGAAGGGGGGATGAGGAGGGGAATGGCTGACCAGACAGGTTAGTTATGTTTTCACCTCTGTGTGTGTGTGTTTTGCAGGATTGCACAAAAAGCACTGAATCGATCTGCACCAAACTTTGTGGAGGGATGGAGCATGGGCCAGGGAAGATCCCAATAAATTTTGGTGCTATTTCCAGGCTTTTTTCACTTTCTCACCAACAATGAGACATTGAGCATTTTTGCAACATTTTCATCAGTTTCTCTGGAAATAATGTTTGCATCTTTGTATAAAAAGTCTGACATATTTATGGTGTTGAGATCTATGACTTTTTACAATTTGGTGCAGATCCAGATAATAATCTGGATCTGACAGGTGTGTAGGATTGGCCTTGGCAGAGGTATGTGCTCTACTGAGTGCCATTCTAGTATTTTATGTTACTAAGACATTGTCGGAGTTGTTAGCAGATGTTACTTCATCATTTCAAGCAGGGGCCATTAAGGCTGGGATGATTTTCAGGCCATTCACATGTCACAGTATTGCTTTACAGCTCACTTTGCAGCTGCTTTCTGCTTAAGTTATCTCCTCCTCTGCTCAATCTCTCTGACACACTGTGGAGAGAGAGTCATGTCAAGTGTAAAACACCTTGAGCTGCTCATCTGAATTATGGTGTTTGTAAAAGCTGACTCCGATCCAACAACATAAACAGAGATCCCTCTATCAGTCTACAGCGGGTACAGTCCACCTGTGAAATTTAATTAAACTGTAAACTAGTTGTAGTGACCCCATCAAAGCAGGAAAAGGACATTTAGCTACAAAAGGTACAAACGGAAGAGTTTTGTACTATATCCCAAAGGTTTACAATAGAGCTAATACTGTCAATCAATTAACAGTTGGCCCTATCACAGATATATCGGTATCGGCTCATATATTCTCCGATATGTGCCGATATGAATAATTTTATTAAGAAGCAATATTGCAGTGGAAATGCTCAGGCTCTAGTTTTCAATGTGTTGTAGATTGAATTCACATTGAATTCACTGATTAAGCAACAAGGGAATTTTTCTTCCATAGACTTTTTTTTAATCATAGTCAAAGTCTGTTTTTTAATATCTAGTGTTACATTCATATTGTACGCTACCTGCCTAGTAGTGTAGTTTATGCATCAATAACAGACAATGTAATCTCTTTGTAGCAGAGAACCACTATTTTGTTCATTGCTCATATTGTCTTTGGTCACATCTAAGTGACATCTTGGCTACCTGGCTACATGTTGCCCGTAGTAAATTCCATTAATCGCAAGCTCTGAAAACAATCTCTAACTTAGTTTGTATAAACATTGAACCATCCTTAAACTAACACTGTTAATCATTCTGAGAGCACCACTCAGCCTGGGAGCAAATGTTACTTGATAGGCTTAAAATTAGTGAAATGTCCCCAAAAACATCAATGTCCAAGTTAATTATGAATAATCTGTACATGTCCTGACTGTAACAGGATTGTCTAGCAAATGCTCATATATCAACCTAACATACCTGTGCAGGTAATTACAGTGTTGACTGAGAGGAGGGGGTAATTTTGTTAGTTACTGTACATGTTTAGTTTAAATTTTAAACATTACAAACTGATCAAAATAAATGTAATTTTATTAAACATAATTTCACAATATATTATTCTCGACTAAATTGAAATGTTCAACAGAGAGAAGATGAATGATTTTTCATTAGACTGACTAAAGCTTTAAAAAATAATAAATAAAAATTGAAATTTAAGTGATGAATGCATTTTGGTTTAAGAAAGTAGGAGTATTACACATTTGTATTTCCTTTTATTGCATATCATAATTTAAAAATAACCCTTGTTTGAGGTTATTGCACACAGTTATTTAGTTATCTAGGAGTTCTTTAAATTTCCACTTTTGTTCCCTAAGGACTTGCAAATAAAAAAGCATAAATCTATTGTAAAATTAAACATTTGCTGTTATTTTTCATTCAAACAAGCTTCAGCACATGCCACATATTAGTTGCATTTGCATATACAAATAATGTATAATTGTATTTCTAAATATTAGCACACACATTTTAGCTTAACTTGGATACTTAATAGGTACAATGGCAGATGCCGGTCAGTGCCTTCATTTTACAAATCATGTAGCCATTAGCAGTCCACACAACACTCACTATACATGTAGTGACTGCAACACACACTGTCTGTCTCTACTGCTTCAGGACTGCCTCCCAGGCAATGAATAAGTTCACTTTTAATTATACCAAATGGATTTTTTATAACTTGAATTTATGGGGCCCTTGGATTTAAGTGTTTCATTCCCAGCAGCTTTACTTTACTATTACCCTTCTTTGCTGCTCATCATAAAAACCCAAATCCCTTTTTCTGACTTTAAACCCATTGACTACATATTTCTTCACAATAATTGAGGTAAACATCAGGGTGGTAATTTAAACAGGCACTATAAAGTTTATCTTTATGGTACCATCCTTTCACAACACTGGCAGTCATGAATGCATGTAAGGGAAAATAAAGAACGCATCTTTGAGGATTCAAGGGCATGGTCACATGGCTGTTAATAGTCAAGAAAGTCAAGAAGCTCCAGATGTGAGCTTGTGGCTGTCAGAAAATAGAAACCTTCAAAGACTTTGTATAACACAGGAGGAAAAGTAACAGTAGCTTGACAACCAGAATGCACTGATAAGCACTCTTGAGAAGTCACTCATGTCAGCCTGCAGAAAACCAGTGACAGTTATCCATCCTCCTGTCACTGAGTGGAGGGGTGTTAGGATTGACATACTAACTCAAAGCCTGTGTGCTTTTTGAACACGTTATCGACAAAAATGACACCAGGAGAGAACAGATCAAGTCCTGAGTTGGGCATAATAAAAAAAACAGCACAACTGGACAGATAGGGTTAATGGTATACCCAATCCTCAGTCACTGCATCAGCAAGATGTGTCATCATATTGTCTCATTACAGTCTGTTCAGAGGCATTTACCAGGCCAACACGCTTTCAGGGAAAAAAACACTTTAAAAGTCCATTTCAATAGAAAATTAATTAACCAGCATCTTAAAGGCACAATTTGAATTAAATTTAAAACTGTTTTTAAATTAGCAAATTACCCAGGCAGCCTCTATTGAATTATGTAAGTATGACAATGTAACCCCTCAAAATGATTTTCTCCTCAGACAAAAGCAGCACAGACACTTAAACACTTAATCAACAACAACTCTTAAGCAACGTCCAAAAAGCACTCATGTATCAAAGCACCAATCAGTGAGGTCTAGAGAAAGGTTTTGCTTTATGAGAATTCCAATCAGTTTGAGGTCTCTCCCTGGACTATTTTCATTACGCACAGGAGTAAAGTTAAATTTTAAACTTGAAGTTCAGTTCACTTGTCATTATTATTGATTACTGAGTCTGTGAAAAGACTTGTATTATATCATCAGCAGCTAAAGCAAAAAGAAAAATAGTAGTGTCATCAAGGTTAGCTTGGGCTTGGAGGCATGGAATTTGAAAGACATCTCAGCAATATCACACAGAGGGATTGTTGTTGTACTGAATATCAGCACGGCTGTGATTCTGTCGTACATGTACAAGGCTGCAGGCCGAGTACCGAAGTACCAAACAGTTCTACAAGCACCATATTTAATCAAATAAGCAACAACAGATTATGATTTGTGATTTTATTTTAACATTTATTTGGCCACGCCAACACAAATAGTTCCACAACTGAACTGGCACTGAACTGCTGCTAAGCAACACATAAACATTTTCTTGACCTGACAATGTTTTATGAGCACACCTTGTATCCTTTGATTCTCCAAAGATTCACTGTGCAAAACCATTAACATGAAAATGTTAATTATTGCAGTATATTCATGGAGTTTTGATTTAATTAAGAGCTTCATTAAGACATTCTTGACAGAGCTGCTTGGTGCCACAATAATCTCCTGAAAAGCTGCAGCTGTCAAGCACAGGTGAAACCAGGCTGTAGTTTAGAAAGAGAGCAGAATGCAATAAGAAGCATTCATGGCCAATTGACTGTAGGAGGCTGCAAGCTGCGTACATATTTTCACCCTCTCCTGTAGTCTCGACTCTCTGACCTCTGGATGTATCACAGCTTTCAGAGTGAGAGTGGTGCCATGTTGCCTCTAGAAACAAGTTAAGACGGGATTAGTGGTGAACAAAGCCGAAGTTAATGTAACCTTGGCGTTTCTCCTTAGTGCCTGTGTACTGTATTGTTGTAGTTAACATTCAGGGACACCAGACGTCTCACCGACAAAGTGCTGCAGAGGTGATAAATTACTTGCTGCTGCAGCGCCTTTTTCTATCTTCTTTTCTTTCTTCCTCAGTTTTGCTCGCAAGAATGGGTGTCTTTTATTAAAGGCAATTGTGTGAGGATTAGATAAAAGCCCTTTCCAAATCAATATGATTTTCTGTTTATTGAACAGTGGAGTGTATTCTTTCAGTCAGTCTTTCAGTCAGTGGTGACCAACAGCAGTCTGAGGAATAACAAACCACGAACCGGCAACTGGGTGTTGGGCACCCAAGGCTCATTGATGCATGAGGGCAAAGAAGGCTACCACGCTTGGTCCAAACTGACAGAAGGGCTACTATGGCACTAGTTGCAGAAAATTTTAATGACAGTTGTGGGAGGAACGTGTCAACACAACAACACACAGTGCATTGCACACTGCTGCATATGGGGCTATGTAGGCACAGACTGGTCATGATGTTCCGGCTAATCACTGTATTGCCTTATTCTGTGAGTGTTTGGTTTAGAAAGAGTCCTGAATATAGAAAAATTCACTTCCCACACGTTTAACCTCATTGGAAAACCATCTTTGACCAAATGTTTTTTTTCAACATAAGTATTTTTTTTCTTTTTTGGATCAATACCACTATTGTGAGATAAAAGAAATCATCTCAACTATACTTCTGAAATGTTTGCCATTTTTGTGAAGATATCTCAAACTATCAATGCTATACTATATGTTCCAAATTATTAAAACTATTACCCACAGCACCTTGTAATATAGGGATGAGGGTGGCATTGTTACTTTCTTACATTGATACAACCCTACAGTGATATGGTCTCTTCCTGTCAGAGTCAGCCTTGCCTCCAGCTGCTTGACTCAGACTTTCTTCTACACTGCAGGAGAATTGAAAAAAGATGACAAAGAAAGATATTTCAGAATAAAAAAAGGGTACTGGTCAATGTGGCCAGCACCATCTTGGCTCTCGGGTCTGGAAATGACTGGGCATGGTGTCACACACAAAGACAGATAGATGGGGCTCAGATTCTGTATTGTGTGCTCTCAAAGACGACCAGTCAGAGCAGTAAGAGCTGAATCACTAGGCTGGAGCCCAGTTGCCAGACCATCATATATTTCTGTCAGTGTCCAGGACTTTTTTTTTTTTTTTCCCCAGAAATTCATGCTTCTACACAGAACAACCAGAGGGCAAAGAATTTGAACACAACTACAAAAACACCAGGATATGTCGAGATGACATGATCTGAAAAGACTGACATGAGCTCGTACTCTAAAATTTTATTTTAAAGCTCATTAGACTTCTGAAAAATTGGTGTCTGTATGTGAACACTTTGTAACTGCAGTTTACAATGATTTTCATTATTAATTAAGCTTCCAATTACTTTCTCCATTAGTCTATAACATGTCAAAACTACAATCACCACCTCATGGTTGTATGCCTCCAGTCCAGTAGTAGTTAGTAAGTGTGCGTGAATTCTTGAGTTATGGCCAAAAATGTGTGTTGTGAGGTCACAGTGACCTTGACATTTGACATTTGACCACCAAAATGAGATATTGCATTCACAAAAATGTAATGGACGGATGGACAACTCCACAACTAGACATGAAACGGTATAGAAATTTTGTATCACAATTATAGTGACCAAAATTTTCACAGTTATCAGTATTATCACGGTCTTGGAAATGTTCAAACAGTAATAAAACACAACCTGAAATCATTTCACCAAGTGAATGTTTGCATTTAAACATTAAAATAACATGTCCAACACATCTATGTCATAAGGGACCAGTAGCAGTACTGGGTTTGCCTGCCGCATGCCCACTCTGTAAACAAGGGAATACCAAATTTTCATGCTGCCTTCCAGAGACATACACTGTAGACCTGTCACCTGTCCAGCACGGTGTTGTTACACCAGAAACACCACGGCCACACTGCGCTCGGGGATGACACTGAGCTGCAGCCCTTTTCAAAAACTCACTATCACCGACCAAAGCATCTCACACAGAGGCTAAACAGGTACAGCTTGCCATTTCTCTCCTGTGTCTGTGGTCATGTGACATCACTCCGATGTGAAAGGCTCCTTTCAGTCAATCGCCTTTTTAACAGGCTTAGTCGCTTCTGAAAAACCTGCTTATACCCACTAACTGTGGTGTAAAAAGGTTTTAGAAGGCTGAAAAATCTCAGCAGAAGTGCTGTCACTGCCTTCCACCATGTTTTGACTGACACATAACAAACCCGCGTCACTTGAGTGCCTGCTTCTGGGAGGCTGTTGCTGGTTGATGCTGCAGAGAACTAACATGAGTCAAATTAACCACAGTCATTAACCATGTTAATCGGCCTTTGTTATAGTGACTTCTTGGTCCGTTTATCCTGAGCAACAGTCAAAAACCCAAATATTTTATTTACCATCATATATGACAAAGAAAAGCAGCAAATGTTAGTTACTTGTGCTTAAGAAATTACTGAAATGACTTTTTTCAATCAGTGATTAAAATTAAAGATTGAGATTCAAATCCTTTCATATTGACATCTAGGGTTTGATTCTGGCTGTTTATCTCTTATCATCATCCCTTTCTACTCTTCAATAAAGATAAACAGAAATTGCAGCACTAGTATGAGATGTTGTAAACCAACCACAATGATAAGGCTTAGGAGGGCCCATTATATAGGCCTATTCATTCCCTTACATTTTACTGCACTATCTTCTGAGGCAGTCCCTCTACTTCCTACACCACTGATGTCACTGAACATAATCCCTGCTTTGCAAATTAGTTAGGTATAATTATCAGCTGTAGTCTTAGAGCTCATCAAATCATCACCATATCATGGTCTGTCGCGCATGTTACTGCAGCTCCTCATGACCCTTGTTTGAACTCTACTTATACACACTCTGCTGAGCCGCCTCCATGCTGGCCATATACAACACCCGCTGGGTTCAATTTGCACTGCGAAATTATGTGACTCACTAGGCTAAAGAAATCAACAACCAATACCGCTCGGGATATCTTTGTCTTTCATTCAGGCGTCCAGGAATAAAGTTAAAAACCAGACAAATCAGAGAAAATCAAAGTTTGTGGTTTACAAAATATCATTCTGCCCACAGCTCTGTGAACAACCTTTCTAATGACATGAATGATTGTGTTTCTGCTCAATTCAATAGAACATCTCTGACTGTATGCAGACTTATTTCATCAGTACAGCTAAACAGAAAACATTTTTTGGCAGACATTTGCTGCTTGGCATTGACTGGTGGCTAAGTCTATGCACTAGATGCCAACTCTAGCAGCAGCTAAGTCTGGTTGAGCGTCTGTCAGATTTCACCTGCTGTTACCACAGAGACGGAGATGATCTGTGTTCCACTGCAATTAAAACAAGACTAATGGGTTCTTTTCAGCTGTTTGTGACTCTCAATTTACTGTTTTCAGACTGGGTGAGATCAGGTGGACACTTAACAGTGGGGATCACTGATGGACAATAGAAAAAAAATTGCTGAACACCTGCAAAGTGCAAAAGTCAGAGCTGCTCTGTGTTCCCACAAAAATTTAAAAAAATTAATGAGAACAGATTAGAAACAAGATCAGAACCAGTCTGTCTGTACAAACAGTTTCCTCCAGAATAGTGAATAAGTGCATATCCAGCTCTCTCATCACAGGTCAGCCATCATTACTAGGAGGCCTGGAACCTGCCCAGGTACTAGGGGAGTTTGGCCTGGCTGCTGTCACTGCAAGGCAAGCAGAATCTGGCAGGGCTTCAGTTACTCCCCCCACCCACAATGTTTCTCCCAGGCAGAGCAATGACACACAGGGATCTGCCTGCAATCTGTTGACTGGCTGGCAGGGATCAGTGGAAAACCCAATCACTCCCTGCTGTCCCATCATGCATCAGTACCCGTCAATGGGGGGTTCGGGGACACTCCAAACCTGTGCAGTACCACCAGAGAGTTTGATTCCGCATTGTGGCATCTACAAGGCAGACACCTAGTTTTCTAACAGTATCAATTAGAATGGATCAAACCAAATTATGGATGAAGTAATATACAGAGATTTAAAAGATGAGTCATTTAATTGATTAGTCAACTGACAGATAATTTTAATATAATTTTATATAATTTTCAAGCAATCATGCTAAAATATTCACTGGTTGCAGTTTCTCAAATGTGAAAGGTTTCTTCCTCTGTTTGTTAACTAGGGCTTGGGGAACTTATACTGTACACCTTTAAGTAAATTGTTTAGTCTATGACAGTGAAAAATGTTATACACAGTCTCAAACAGTTCAATGTGACATATTCACATTCCTCATTTTGTTCCACTAACTCTCCAAAAGCTATTACATTAACAATGTATAATACAGACAATATACAATAATATATACAATAAAGTATATACAATATACAATAAACAATAATAATATATAAAACAGAGAAACAGCAGCCAGTCCTCACATTTGAGAATCTAACATCAATGAAGTTTTGGTATTGATAAAGCACTTCAATTAATCAATTAAATTGCTAAAAATAGTAAATTTTCTATCAATTAACAGTCACTGACTATAGTACATTAAAAAAGCTATATACACTACTAGGAACACCGTAGTAATACTGGATGTAGCACATTCACTGAACTCAGTCATTTTCAGAAAACCAATTTGAGACGACCTTTGCTATGTGACATGGTGCATTATCATGTTTTTCTTCTTACCACTTATTCTAGCCTTTCCTTCAGCTCCAAGCAGTGCCCATTGGGTTTTGGTTACTGCTACTTGCAGATGCAGTTGTGGAAGCCTTATGAAAGTTGTCAACAGAGTGGGTGTCGAGAAAGTGAGAAAATATGGGCACAGACAAACCCCCCTCAGCAGATTAATGCAAAAACAGCTTTCTAATGTGAAACTCTGCACAAACTCTACTCTGCAGAGCGAAGGCCAAACATCCAATTGAAGTTCCAAAAACCAAAATACATTTTATTATAGACAAAACATATCTGAGGCACTACCACTATGGCCAACACATTATCATTTTTTCTGTCATAGAAAGAAGAAAAATTAATTATATAGGAAACACAGAGAGAACAACCTCAGTATCAGCATCTAATTTCCCCCACACATCATGTATGAATATATTTTAGGCAAAAAAAAACAAGTCACATAGAAACAACTGCTTTCACATGCATTACCATTTATATTGCATTTGCAAAAATATAGCATTTCCTATTGTTTTATTGTCACAAACTATTACCACAGTTTAAAAAAAGCTTGATGAAATAGCTCTGCATGCACTTCTCGGTAATGACAAATTATCTAGGATAGTAAACTAAGCATTCTGTGTTTCGATCATGTTTACGTGACAGAATATGCAAAGTCAGACAGAACAGCACCAGAGCAGCATGCTCTCTCAGCAATTTAAGTGTGGTGTTAGACACTGTACTTTCCTAATGTGTGCTTCAGTAATTAGGCAATAAAAGAGAAAATATCCTCTGAAGACGGTCGACAGATATGCTCTCAAAGTTTCACACATTAAAACCGTTTAGTCTATCTTACTATGTTAGACTTACTTGTAAATATTGCATGTGGAATCCACAAATTTGTGTAATGCTACATTTACACATACAGTATGATGTATGCATCACTGCAAATTCAAATTCCCAAATAATCACAGGCAGGCTGTAACATATGTGGTCAGACACACAGAAGAAGAGATAAACCCTCTCACACAGAGCCGATGCCCAAAACAACGCAGCTCCATCTGCTTCAGATTCTGTCAAGCTTTCCTTCTTTCTCTACAGTGACCAGCGTTCATTAAAAATCTCCATCCACATAGCCTTTCTAGGTCCATTACAGGAATGAGGAATAAGGTAATATTGCACAGAAATGAGCATGCAGGCCTTGAGTAAATGACTGCTTCCAGCCACTGGTATTTCAGAATCATATTTCAGACACCCAGCAACGACTCTCTGCCTGTGATGCCCTCTTACTACAACTACACCCTCTAAAAGGTCAATTACCGACAAAAGTGCAAAAAGTTGAATGGGCACTCATCACTCACGAAATAAATGAAGTGTTGAAAAGAGAGCTCAACTTTTTTACAGTGCACACCGTTAGGCAACTTTTAATGTTGCCACTAGAATAGGACAGTCACAGTTAATCACATTTTACTGTCAATTTCTATGCAGTATGGCAGCACATTCAAGAAAGGAGACAATAAGAATAAAAGGTTATTTGGGAAATTTTTCTGGGTCATAACAATGAACATAACAATAAAACAGAGCCACTATGAAGGTTGTAACCTCACACAAATAGGTTCACAAAGTTAGCTTTCAATTGTTAAACAAGGAGACAGAACACCTGATTATTTATAACATTTTGAGGAAAATGTGTCTGTGTTTTAAAGCAAACTGTTTGTGTGTTGGGGTTTTATGTCAAAAATATGTATTTTTAATGTCCTTTAAAAAATTTCATCCATGGCAATCCCCATTCATTTGTTGATTAAATTACATGTTATAGTGCACAATCCACACCTGGAGCATAGAAATAAAAACACAGCAATTTGACTGGACAGCGGTAGGCTCAGGTGTGAACAGAGGAGGGAGGTATAGAGGTGAAAGATGTGACACAAACACATGAACAGGTGCAAGAAAATGAGGCCTGTCCAGACAGGAAATACACCAGTTTTAGTTACACAAAATTACATGTGGGATGAAGGAGAAAATGTAGAAATTCAACAGAGATGAGACAAATCAGATAGGAAGAGAATTAGAAGAGAATGGCAGCTTTTAATGAGGGAGAGGAGAGTGAATGAAGACATGCAGAGGAAAAGAAGAATATGGATGTGATAAGAACTGATGTGTTTAATAATGTTGTAACCGGACAATTTCTTAATCTGCCCTTTGCTTTTGATTCCCTGCTCAATTGTGTGCTCCATCACCTCTGAAGTCTTCATTGAAAAAACGAACCTAGCGCTTCATGCTGTACATGATAACCGTATTGTGTGGATTTATACATATTATCCATCATGTCCTGTGTGACAAAACTGTCGATAAAAATAAAGATCACATCTATCAAAGGAATACCAGAATCGGTCGGAACTATGAGACTATGGTGATTTTCAGCTGGGAAAACTAACAACTGGGAAATTATGTGAATTTTTTCATTTCTTATTCATGAAGAGAACTACAGGTGATTATCTTTGCCATACAAAAATGAGTTTAACGTTTTAGCCAGATCACATTCAGTTTGTAGGATTCACAGCATAATTTTATTCCTCTTTTCCTCTCACTTGTTTAACTTAGCGTCAGTCTAATATCACTTAGCCTCTGTTTACACATTCTGACTATAGGACTGGAGAGGCAACAGGAGGCCAGTCAAGTAAATTGAAGCCTGATATGCTTGCTGCCAATGCCCACAAGGAGTGAAAGACTAATCATTAGCTAGGCTTGATTACCAACTAGGCCAAGTGGGCAACTGCTCTTGGGTCCCAGACCTCCAGGGGCCCCAGAGGTACCCTAGGTACACTATGGTTTGATAATGTCTTTACTTTCAATTAAGTACATTATCTGCATTTTTATATATATCTTTATTATAGCTTTGGTGATGTGTCCAATTCAGATTTCTGACAAAATCATCCCTTTAGTTTACACTGTGCTCACGTTACTTTTTTGTGTAAAAAGCTCAAATAAAACCTCTGAGTTCTGTTCTTTAAGTAAGGAAATGTCATTAAAAATCCCATTGGCCTTAGTATTTATGCTCATAACTAAAAATCGAAACTTAGACCACAGCTTTTCTCAACCGTTTGTTGTGTGGCTCACTTCATATATTTAGTAAGGAAGGCAGTTTTTTTGAAAAACAATCGAATATTGTTGCATATTCAATATTTGTTTTTAGTGGCCTAACATACACCATGACTTTGGCTCTCGATTTCATCAAATTACCAAAAACTAACTGATGTACAGGCAAGGTGGTATAATATAGGAGCATAGAGCAGAATAGGAGAGCTGTTTGGTTTCTCGGTCTCTTGGGTCCAACAGCTAAGTTTTGGAATGAAGAAGTTTCATCTTAAAGCCAATAGCCTCTGGTGCATAGGATCAACCAACCAACAGCAGTTATTTTGATACCCAGAGAAAATGGAGGCACAAAGTTGTTTTCCACTAATCCACTAATAAATGAGCTTCAACATAACGGAGGGAAAATTGATCAATGCTGCCAACGGCTTCCCAATTCTTTTCAACACAACTTTAACAAGATACCAGGGACTTGGATCAGAAAAACAATTCTTGCAAACAGATAGCTAGGGAAATGAAATACTTCTCTGGCAACAACAACAACAGACGGAAAGTATGTAAATTACATGGCTTAATGCAAGCACGGCCAAAATCTTCAGACTGACAAGGAGAAGAAAAAGTCTACCACTTCTGAATCTGCATTTGTGACCGTATTTTTAGCCAGAAAAACTGTGCAGCTTTGGCTCTGCCCCGATGGCTACCTCTATCATTTTCTTTTTTTTTTTTTAAGTAGGAGTAGTTCCTGTGGCTGACTAATGTTTGCTCTTTGTAACTCAAAGCTGTTCCTTGTGGTCCAGTGAACAATCTTCCAACCTTCAACAGAACTCATATGAATACTCTGCTGTGATAAAACCTTTTCAAACACAAAGCTCTTGCTGCAAATACTGTCACAAATGTGACACAGGAGCAGCATTACTGTTGTAGCACAGCAGAAAATACTCCTCTCCAGTGTTATTACCATAATAGAGAATATTCGTACATTTTACATTACACCGAGACACTGAAATAACAGCCTTTCTTGTACTATATAGAGTTGGTGGATGCATTGAGATAAAGGTTAGGCTTAAACAACTGTAAATGGAAAAAAGAATAGATAGTTCCTCCTTTGAAAAGTCTCTATGCAGTACCTTCATAATCTGGAAAATACAGTTGCATACACAGTAGACAATGTGCAATGAGGATGAAGCAGAAGTCAGCTTTAGATAAGCTCAGTACACTACAGAGCAAGAACACTAACAAAGCTGAGAAAAACACTGACAACAGCCATCCCATCAACAAATCTGTCTATGTGTAGGAAGAGGAGTTTTGTATGTGTAGGAGCTTCTGGCAGCAAGAGACCAGTTTTCTGTCATGTTCATGTTGGGAACTCTTTACTGTCTTAGTAGGAACAATCCTCTTCTGCTTGGCCAAGGCTTCTTTACAGCTTCTCCCTATGAGAACAAGGAGCTAGTGGGGGATTGCTGAGTCACCTCTAGACCTAGATCTAGACCTCTATCATAGCTCACATGATTGTAGAGCTGTCCAAGGGTGTAACATTATTTTAAATATTGTGAAGGTTGCAATACAAAAGATCTGAAAAGTAGTGCAAAGGTATAAGAGGCCCCAGTGGATCGCTATCTTGAACATTTATTTTATACAGCAGCTATGTTTTCTAAGGTGTCTAAGTTTTTCAGACCACTGTTATATCAATGGAAACATTGAATCATCATCTTTAGCCCTATTTGGACAGGATTTATTTGGAGTGATTTTAACATTACTTGCCCTTGTTGGTGATTTTAATCCTGTCCATAGTGCATATGTGGGTAATAATTAATTACAACTGCAATTACCTGCTGTTTTTTTTAGCAAACTTTCTGGTCCTCATGTAGTTTAAATCCTGTCCAACAGTTTTTTCTTCTACTGTTTTTCTCATTTTAATCAGCTCAATGTGAAATTTGACTTTTTTGTGAAAAGTCAAAAATATTTTCGCTAATGGAAACGTAGTAACATCAACATATAGGCATGTTTGGGAATGAATAGGACAATAGAAAAAGTGAAACCCATCAGTAGGGCAAGCTTCTGTGAAAGCTCATCAAATGGGCTATTCTGTGTGTTTTAAGATGACACTTGGACTCACAGACAAGTGTTTGATATGATTAATATAAAAACCATGTTTATTTTGAAAGCTGTAGAAGGAGTGCACAGCTTGCTTGCCTCATTAAGTGCTGTTTTGTGTGAGTTCTTGTTTCCTTGAATCTCTTCAACAGAGATGCCAAAGCAAACTTAGCACAACCCATAGAGTCACATTTGCCACATTAATGGGAAATATGTCAGACTGAAATGAACCAGATTTATCCTTTTAATATCCTGGCCAAGCTTTCTGTTGTGGAATTACAAAGATCAGTTTATTCTACAGATATGTTTATGCTTCATAGGCTTCAGCTGCTGTACGCCTGTCTAAACACAGGTTTGCACGGACCTTCTGACTGGGGAAGATCAGGAACAATGACACAACGACTGCATCAGTGCATAAAAGACAAGCTTGAAGTGAACAGACATGGATTTTCTGTTTTCTCCCATTCTGTATTCAGGAGTTCTACAGACCCTCTGGCCCAAACAAACCTGCATGTTTGATGTCTGGCCCACATTGTAAGACAAATGTGATGAAATGCTGCCTCACAACAATCTATGATGTCTATTAAAAACAGCTCATTATCACTTTACTTTTAAAAACAATCTTAAAGAAGGAAAGACACAGAGAAAGAAAGAAAAACAAAGACCATTGTCCTGGAAACAGGAAAGCTGTCAAATATTTCAAATATCAAACATCATCTCTTTAAAGTGTGTTTATTGTTATGCAACTGTAATATCATTATGTTGCTATGCATCTTCAGGATCAATATTATGATCATTCTGACACACACTGTTTGACACACTGTTTTGCAGCACAGCTCATCAGCTCTGTCACTTACATAAAACTGTTAGATCCTCTCTGATTATTGTATCTGAAATTAAAGGCACATCTATAATAGCAAAATATCAGCAAAATGTCAACTGTTCTTTTACAGATTCACAACAATAAAAAACTGCTTTGTCCTCCACAGGTCAATTTCATGAAATTTATCTGAAAATAAGTCTTGGATGGATTCCTGACAATTATCCTATTCAGCAATTTTTTACACAAACGAAATCAAGTCACTGCTCGTGTGTATTGTATTTATGTAAAAGGGATTATGTTGCCTGCTGATCTTAATATTGTTAATAATAATAATGATCAAACATAAGTAGTACAATAACACTACAAAGGATCGTAAACATGGAGTCATGGATGACATCTATTCTAACATGAAAACTTATAGAAAATGAGCACACACAACACACACACGACCCACGGCAACTCGATTACAAATGGGAAACAGGTGCCTTGAAACACCTGAATGACACTTTGCCAGATAAATCAACTCATGTCATCATTCATTCACGTCTCATTTGAAAATCAAACAAATGCTGAAAAAATGTCTGCATTATCTGCCTAATTGCAGTTCCTTTTGTTGTTTCTGCTTCCTTCCATACTCAGGCTGCCATCTGTTCGCTGAATCCCTGAGGATTAATATGGATAAATCCATAAATCCGCCATAGCACTATGCTCATATTTGTTTACTGTTCATCTCTGTAATTTGCTTGTTTACATTAGGCATAAGTGCTTGAAACGGGCCAGTATGGTGTTGTGGCACATTAGATGCCTCTCTGAGTGGTGTTACTTAGAATTCAATACAGTACAGTTTGTCCATTTATTCATTATATGAGATATCAGTAAATGAGGGGAGAAAGAAGTGGGGAAAGATATGGAGCGAAAGTTCATGTCCAAACATGACCAAATAGTCTCTGCAACCGGAGACGGTGCACCTCCTTGTTGCCACCTTGAACTCTATGCCAACAGGGCTCCCAAGTCTTCTGACTTTCAACTGAATGTAGATGCTAATGGCGTTGTTTTTGTAAATGTCGGCCCAAAGAGGTCTATGGGTCAGTACAGGGCCTGTCAGGTTTGGAGGGAAAGTTTTTTCAAAACCTGTGTCCATGAATAATTGCTTGTGCTTCATATTATCAATTCATATCCTCAAACTGATCATTCTTGTAAATGATGCTCTGAAATGCCATATGTGCTTGTTACACAGGCTGTTGGTTTTGAGTTATTCAGATTCAAGCACTGGGTATCATCAATATCAGTCTATCAGACCGGTAGAGACCACTAAAGAGATCCAGGCTATATATCAAAACATGACCAAATAGTCTCTGTAACTGTTGTGGATTTGGTCACAGTTCTTTGTCGGTCGAGGGCTGTTTCTGTCAGTGTCACAACTAATCCTGCCTCTAAAAAAAAAAAAAAAAAATCTCATCCACCTTACATCCAAAGTGTTTTTTCCACCAATAGGACGTCTTGGAACGTACCACTAGAGCCTCTGACCAATCCCATCAGCCTCAGAGGGCCTTGCGTCTCTATGGCTCTGCTGGATCACATTAACATCATACACATCGAGGCTGACAGGTCAGCAGAGCCGGGAGAAAACCAGCAGAGAGTGGAGGGACTTTATGAAGTGTGAGGACACAGATGCACCTTCAGTCCCATCGTGGACACACAGAGAGATGTGTCCAGTAATGCTGCCATTTTTACCAGTGATCCCCCAGTTAGTTCTTCTGCCTTTACTGTCATTTCATCTGAATCTGCTCAAACCTAAAAATGCCTGCTGTGCTTCTTTGTGGTTTAGTGTTCGTATTGTGAGGTCTGTCAGCCCGTCAGTGGCCAAGAATATTTTAAAGTTCAGAGCCAGGCCCTCTCCTGCTCTCTACATATGCAGCTTTCACCGGTTTGAGTCTGGTTTTGCAGCAGTGTGTGGGCATGGAGAGCAGCCTCACAGCGGGTCTTGGATAGTGCTTCCAGCTGCTTTAAACAGTGTGAAAAACCCATCAAGTTTCCATTAACCTCACAGCCCCTCTGTTTGGACTGGGGTGAGGTGGCGAAGACAGAGGGCCACAAAGATCAAACACAAAACACTTTGAAGAGGATCGAAACGGCTGGAGTGCCATTAGTAAGATTATTGTCATTATAATATAATTATCATGAAACATGGTGACTAATTGGTCTTCACAGCATGCCATTTCTGGAAAGTGTGTGTTTGCGTGTGTGTGAGAGAAAATTATTATGCAATTATTACTGCATAAGAATTCTGTGATCACAGAAATGCTGATTGGTCAATATGGCCCTGACTATATCATCCATATTTTTCTGTATATAACAAAAATTTAGTATACAAATGTATATACTGTATAACTGCAAATGTAGGCTTGCACTGGCTTTTTGTTCCCTCCTACTATCCTATGAATATACGCAATCAAATTTTTAAAAGTTTCCCTCTGTTTTGATGAGAAAAGATTCATATACTGTAGCTAACATTGTGATGATGATGTATCACATCTAAATTGAAGTGAATAAAATGGATATATGTAGCTATAAAAATGTAATATTTTATAAATTTTCTATTATACAACTCAGGGATTTTAGAATCAATTTATAAATCTTGTTCCAATGAATAAAATGAGACAGACAATCTAAAGCAGTTTACTACAAATTTAAAAGGACTGCTTGTGTTATAATAGTTCCCTGACAATATGGCAGAGTTATCTGACAATGCTGCAGGGAAGGAAGCACCATATGGATTCCAAATCTCGTTTCAGCCATTTTCCTAAATGCTATTACAAAAATTATCAAAATTTAGGATTTATAATCCACTTTGAGATTTTCAGATTTCTGAAATAAGACATTTTTTCAAGTGTAATTTGGCAGCATATTTGTGATGTCATATTTCTATCTGTGGTCTTTACCCTTATCTCCGTGGTGTTCTTATTTATTCATTGCTTTTTTGCCATTTAACTGTAAGTGCATGTTCTAACATTTTCTGTAATTCAAGACCTTGTGATTTCCTCACCTTCTAGCAGTCATCCTCAGCTCCTCCTCCTCCCAATGTTCCTGATCATCAACTGATCGTCACCCGACTGCACATCACCTATCAGTCACCTAGTATATTTACATGTACTCCAGCAGCTCATCTACAGCCTCTGTGTCCAGCACCACTTTTGCCTGCCTGCCTGCTAATGAGCCCAGCCCTGTTTTGGTTTCTGGCTGCCTGCTCCCTTTCTGGGCTTGTTTTCCTCAACTACATACCTGTTGCTGACCTTGTTTTTAAATATGAAAACAGCCTTTTAACCACAGCTGCTCTGCCTGCGTCTGGCTTTCGAATCCACACAACACTAACCAGATTTGTTACAACTGTTAGCATGGTAATGATTGTCTGGATTTGGTGCCAGCTTTTAATTAACACAGCTGCTGATCATTTTTGATAATGCATTCCACCTTCGCCCACTCTGTATTCCCTGAGTGCATTGCAGTCACACAGAAAATGCACTGTCACTCCTTGTGCACACTCCACACTTGACTGCACTTTGAGTTCAGTGTCTTGATTCATGAAAACGGGGCCCAGAGGATAGATACAATGTCAGATATTGTCCTGTACAATCTTGTAGGTACTGCATTCAGATTCTCTCTCTGTGTTTTGAGTCAGTTTGCTCCCCAACATAGAGCAAACATCTTCCACTCTCTCTCATCTTCTTTGGGTCTATATGGTAATGAAGTGCAGTGCAACACACTCTGACTGTGGGAAGTTGTCAAAGCTCATGCCTTTTCTAAGCTCATTTTAATAACGTCTTACTTGTCTCCGCCACTACTAAATTCTTATTTAGTGCGGCAACTAAAAAGCAGAACATAAATGTGGTTGTCAGTGTGCTGGCATTGCCTCTCACATGTGTCACCTTATCAGCAAGAATATTTCACCTAGACCTACTTCAGCAGTCTGTAAGCCAGTCTGTGTGAGGCAAGGCAACATATTTCAAACCATAACGAATAGCGCCACTAACAGATAAAGTGCACAATTTTCGTCTGGAATCAGCTTTCCACTGAGTACTGTCACTTCACAGGTATAAAACAAGCAGGCATGAAGGTAACCAATTATTCTCAGTTTTAACAAACAGGAAATAGTGTGTGCTTTGTGTGTGCTTCATGTGCATGTATCTATGAGTACTGACTGAAAATGAGACGTACAAAGGATGAGAATTTGAACAGCCACAGTCAGTTAATTAAGTATTTATGTCCGATGTCATCTCTGCAAGGATGTGAACCAGGCACATTTACATAACAAGCACACTATGTTGTCAGAGTATGATTACAATAAGAAGAATTAGTCGAGATCACATAGTATTCCTTTTGATGTGTCATATAAAATGGATTCCTTCTTATCTCTGGGACAGGTATGATGTGTTCTGTAATTGACTTGAATAGTTTGGGTTAAATTATGCATGACTGTTGCATCTATGGATACACTAAAAAATGCATGAAAATTGAAATCTAAATTTCTTACCAGGTTAGATGGATATCACCTTATTATGCCTGCCTGAGCTTAAATTAGCTTGCGAGAAATTTTGTTGTGCTTAAAGGAGATTGACACCTTCTGTTAATGCTGGATAAACAATGGAGCACCTGCAGTGAAATCCCAGAGCTAGAGACAGTTTGATAAAATGGGCATGGAGCTCTTTTCTTAAGGTAATGAATTTCACCAAAAGACATTAAAACTCCAGACAGTCCCTATCAGAGGGATTTTTTTTTTCATTTCCAATGTCGCCCTGAGAGAAAAATGGAGGGGAGAGTGACAATAGGAAACAAGTAATGACCGCTGTAAGTGTGTGCCAAAGTGACTGCCAAGAGGGATTTCTCTGGCCTTTATTATTACGAGAAAATTAGCTTCAGCCATTGGTGCCTGTCTCTGGTAGTTATCAAATTTGGGTTACCTTGAAAATCTCCTGTTTTCTAGACATGAAGCAAGCACTGAACAATTACTACATCCCTCATTTCTTACAGTGAAGCTCCTGAAAATAAATACAATAAAACTTCTTCCCTCAACCCAGACAAAACCAAAACATACACATACATTTTCAGAAATATGACAACACGATAAATTGTCAATGATAAATTTAGCCTCATTTTGTTATTCAGTCACTCTAAAAACTGCACAAAATTATATTCTAGCTGGTAAACTAAACAAAAACATGCATAACTTCATACACATTGACAGGTTTATTGAAAGCTATATTGCACGCTCTCGAGAGAACTGCACCCTTAATCACATTGTTACCGCGACAAAGACATTTTAATCTTTAGCCCGTCTGTCCCATAATAACTAATGGAACTAAAGATGCATTGCCACAAACAAAATTGCAGTCTGTTGAGGAACTGCAGATAGGTGAGGTGGCAGACAGGATGTACTCGAGATCAACAAACAGGCAGGCGGTTCTTCAGAGAAAAACAGACAAGACAGACATTAAAGGGGAAAAACTCTGACAGAAGCTGATGACAAAGTGCCACTTCAGCCAAGAATAATAGCCAGTTTATGTTTCACTTCATGTTGTGCAGAATATCACCTTTAGTTTAAGCTAATTACCTCCCTCCTGACTTCACTAACGAGCTAACAACAGTAAAACAGCAAGCCTGTGCAGAACAAGGCAATGAGCAAAAAATAAATTATTCATTACTTACATAAATCACAGGTGATTGGACTGGAGAGTTGAGGCAAAATTTGACAGTTTCCTAAAGTGCTGCTTGTTTTTTTTTTTTTAAAGTTAAACAAAGACCAAATGATGCACTCAACCAATCAAGCACAAAATGGGTTCACGCTGATGTTAAATAAATAAGAAGTGTTCATTTAGACTGTACGGCCTATTTGAATTAGCATCTGTCTCTAATAATTGCCAGACCATAATTATTGAAATTAAAAGTGTGGTCTGGCGTTGAGAATTCCTTGAGGCACCATGAAGTTTTTTTCCTTTTCTACATCCTTTTAGTATTTTGTGACTTGACCGAAAAGAGACAAAAGAAAGAAACAAAACAAATATTTTTCTGTACAAAAACATATAGGCTATAGTCACATGGACAGAATTAATATGGGAAACTATTTATTATCAATAGGACTGCTTCATATTGAGAATTGAGATTATTAGAAACAAATTTCAATACAATGTAGTTAGAGCTGAAACGATTAACTGATTAATCAATAAACAACAATCAACTAATCGTTTTGGTTGTTTTTCAAGCAAAAAGTAAAGGCAAAAAAAAGTAAAACATTCTCTACACCTCTTCTCAGGTTCCAGTATGAACATCTTTAGTTTTTGGACTTCTGGTCACACAACAAGATATGTGAAGATGCCATCTGGAAGTTGTGAATGGCATTATTTTTTGATTATTTTTGACATTTCATACAAAAAACAATTAATCAATTATCGATCCATTAGTTAGCTGTACCGCTTATCTGTATAGGGTCGCGGGGGGCTGCAGCCAATCCCAGCTGACAGTGGGCAAGGGCGAGGTACACAGGCGCCAGTCTAGGGGCTGACATATAGATACAAACAACAACTCACACTCATATTCACACCTATGGGCCCTCTAGAGTCACCAATTAACCTAACCTGCATGTCATTGGACTGTGGGAGGAAGGCAGAGTACCCAGAGAGAACCCATGCTGGCCAATTAATCAATAATGAAATGAATAATGAATACTTAAAACTACTTCTTAAAATGTTATTTTAGTGGTGACCAGTCTTAGCCATTGATAAGACTTTTATTTAACACTGCCTTTTCATGGCGGGTTTTCTCAAAATGTGCAGCTTAGTTTAAAGAATCGATCGTCTATGGCAAAGTTTGTTTGATTGTCTTTTACCTGTATCCATCAATAAATTATAGAAGGAGAAGAGGCTGAAGAACATGTATAATACAGAAGAAGAAGCAGAAGAAGAAGTGTTTCTTTTCTTTAGCCTTTATTGGACAAAACAATACAACACCTGTCAGTATTAAGCAATACCATTCAACAGCATCACTGCAACCTCCAAAATGATGATGCAGTTGAATCAACACCTCTCTGAAACTGTTACAACAAAAACTGAACATTATAACCTACATCAGGGAGGATTTATTGCAGGACTGTTGTATTAGACTGCATAGTTTTAGCTAAGTGTAACTAATACGCAGGCATCTGAGTGTTTTTTTTTTTTTTATCACAGGCTTACTATTTTTGGGATGACTTAATAATAACCAAAGCTGTCTAGTGTCTAAGGTGAGGTTTTTTGGTTATGGTGGAGAAAGGTGAGAGCGTTTCTCAGTTTAGCAGTTTTATAAAATCCTCCCCATTAATGCAGTGTCCTCCACAGTTCTGATTGTGACATCATACAGAGTGACACACAACAAAAACAGGGCCATCAAAGCCAGTGAATGAAGTGATAGTGAGGATCGGTTTGGGATTATGTTTATAGTTTCCTTTTAATAGGAACCCCATGCACTGCCAGTGTGCCAGACAACAATAACAGCCCCACTAAAGTCCCAGCATGTTCCACTTTAGGCTCTTAAAAACAGCTTTTTTTTACTTAACAGTAGATGTTTCTTAATGTAAAATATCTCAGAAAAGTAGCTTAATATAATATATTTAATATATATAAAATAAGTTACTTTTTCTGAGTAGGATGTCAGGTGATTATTTACAGTATCAATCAATCTACAGATTGTTCTCCCAAATAATCCATTTATCACTTGCTATATAATGTCAGAGATTGGTAAAAAGGCACCTGTTGCAATTTCCAAAGTTTGTGTCTTCAAATGTGATGTTTTGTCTAAACAATAAAATCCAGAGGTATCCAGTTTACCATCATATGTGACCAAAAAATATTACGTTTGAGAAGCTGAAATCAGGGAATGTTTGATATTGTTAATCAAAACCTGCTAAAACTGATTAATTTTCTGTTGTGTAGCTTGCAACTTTCCCTTGTGTAGTTGTGTAGTACTTCAAAAGTGTAGTGTTTCTAAACTACATCCAAGTAACTTGAGCTGCACTACCTACACTTTCAAAATAGTGCGCACCACCAACAGTGTGGATCTTTGATTGGAGACAAAACCACAAATTATCAAAGCAAGAAGCATAAACACTTACTTGAGCATATGAGATCTTGTCCACTGATCAAACTAACTATACAATCTTCACATCCATATTTGCTTTAATCAATTTTGGTTTTATCTGCATTTATAAGTGCAAAACAGCACAGCGTTTAATTATACTGTACGGCTTGTTTAACATGTGTTGGCAGTAGATGGTGTAAAACTGATCACAATAACAAAGAAAATCTGTTTTTAATGAAAGACCTTGGGAAGGTCCTATTCTGACATTGTGCATCATTTGGGTGCAATGCAGGTGGCACCAGACAAAAGCTCTTATTAAATCATCAAAGTGTGGGACATTTGTTGAGAAGACAAGGGCACAGCCTGCACAAACTACAGCTCTCGGTGGGAAAACAGCTTTTGTAATAATCCAAACACATTTATCTAAAAAGGTCAGGCCCTCGAATACTACAGTGTGGGTGGTTCAGCCCTAAAGAGAAATTAATAATCTTTAAAATACCCTTGATGCGGTCACTTTGTTGAAGTAGCATGAACAGAGTAGAACTTGTAAAACCAAGAGTTTACCATTAATACCCTTTAGAAGATAGCAACAGGTAAAGATATCATCAAATTGGTCCAGAGCTGTTAAATGTAAAAGACTTCGCTACATAGAAAATTGTCTTTGTTTCAACCTCCTCCTTTTCATCTAAAAAAAATATAACATAAACATAAACTATCAATTCATCTTTTTCAGCGCAGCATCCACAGATGCAGAGCTTTACCCCTTTTCTAAACGTTTGCCCTATAATAAGATAGCTAAAGCTGATGCATGGTGGGGTCAGATAGTTAGGTGAGATCCACGAAAAGGATGAATTAGATAACTACACTGAGCCTTCCCATTTTCTGTTGCACAGTGGAGCTGGCACATTTGCTTGGGAGGGCTTTCTTTTCAGCTGTTACCTCTCAACAAAAAACAAACTGCCAAATCCGCCCACACAGCAGCACAGTCAGAGAGAAAATGAATCTGGGCGAGCCTTTTCCCGCTGCTTTCAGGGCGGTGAGAGCCGGATTTACAGTCAGGCATTAGGAGCACAGACACCTTGACAGGCTGGAGGCGCCGGATAGGGAGCATGCTGCTGATTCCACAGTGTGACTGATGCCCTGCAGTCGCTCAGATCCGCCCCGAGAGTCTCATCTCAAAACGCTCTGCCTGCTGAGAGCCAGTGTTGCACAGGGACTGATCAGGAGGCCCGCCTCATAACAGGTTGTATTATAGCTCTGCCATGTTTGCAGTCTACAAAGGGGGTGAAAACAGCACTTGCCGCAACAAATCCCCACTGAAACAGGTGTGTTTGTGTGTTCTGGGTGTGTGTTGGTGGGGTTAAATTGAGATATCAAAGGACCCAAAGTCTAAGAGGTTTGACATTATCTACCAGCCATACTTTGAAAGAGACAGAATCAAAGAAAAACAGAAACATGAGAGAAAAACAGAGGATGAGAAAAAAATACAGAAACAAGCATTTAGTGGTTAGGGCAGGTCATTCCATCAAGGCTAAGAAAAATAGTTAAATTTTGCTTTTTCAAAGGTTTTGAAACCCCTGGGCAATTTATATATTTCATTGACTTTTGAAGCAAAAATAAGAAAATACAACCTCTGCAGCAAACAAACATTAAAAAGTTTGGGCTCCTTATTAAGTCAAAACTTCACAACCCCCCCCCCCCCCCCCCCCCCTTTTTAACAGCTGTTAAGCATGGGTATGGAAACATTCTGCTTTGGGGTTACGTGGCAGCCAGTGGCACAGGAAACATTGCACAGCGAGAGGAAAGAATAGGTTCTATTAAATATCAGGACATTTTGGATGCCGCGAGGTGTGGGTAACCCACTGAGCCCATGTCAAAGTGTCCTTGGGTAAGATACTGAACCCAAAATCACTCCTGATGTATCATCAGTGCGTGTCTGTGTGTGTGATAGAAAAGCACTGTATGAATGTGGGATCTACAGGAAGAGTCGGTGAAAATTCTTAAATTAAGAATAGAAACACTCGTGGCTGGCTACAGAGTTTGCTTGTTGTGATATTTACTAGAAGGGGGTTACTGAATTAGTAGGCTGTCCAATCGCACAGGCCACAATTACTGTTTAATTCTTTTTATTTTTCTATTTATTTAAGTTCATGAAATAAAAAGTAACAGTGCATTAACATTTGAAGAAATGATCATTTGTGTCTGTTGGCTGCAGGGGTTGTATTTATTTCTCTTCACTTCAAACACCAACAAAATATGTAATTTTTCTGGGGGTTCCCAAACCTTTTCTTACAACTGTATATAGTGGGCTGATGTGAGCATCATCGCACATTGAAAATAAGGATACTGTAGGAACCAAGCACTGGTCTTATCTTAGTACCAGTTCCTGATTAATCCTAACCAAAATATTGAAAAGCTCTTAGGCAGTAATGCTGTCAGTTAGGGGTGGGATCAATATCTACAGTCCAGTACCAATACTGTGAATAGGAGAGATGCATCAGTGTGATCAGCTATGATCAGTGACCGGCTGATCAGTTTCATATATACTGTATATATGATTCTGTGTACAATTGTGTTGTGGATATGTTTATATTCTGTGGACAGATGGTTCAGTTAGATTGCTCAGAAGACTAAGCTCACTTTAGCAAAGACAAATGAAAACACAGCTAACATTTAGTGCATGTAAAAAACAGTTACAAGTTGCTGTTACAAGTAACTAACAAGCCCTTAGTTCTTAGTTTTAAACTACGTAAAATTACTCTGCTCTGATTAATATTTTGTTTAACATGGTTTTCCCACATAAGTGAAAATCAAAAACTGGGGCTGGAAGCTCATCTACTCTTACTTCGTCACTGAGAAATCTGGATCAGGCTGGTCAGGATGATTAGCGGAGGAAATATCAGAGACACTCAGCCACATGTTTGAGCCTCAGTCAGACCCAGACTCAGGAGTTTCTGAGGAGTTTGTTGTGACCAAATCAGCAACTAGAAGACCTATCAGAGTGGTTAGCGTAATTAATTGTTTATGTTGTTTGTTAGTTTGTAACTGGCAGAAGCTGACACAGTGTTAGTGGATGTTCTTAAGAAAACTCGCCCTCTGTACCAACAAGGTTTCAGTGACCTGTGAAAGAGACGAGAGAGTATCATGATGGTTATTGTTAGAGGAAACATCAGAGAAACTCAGCCACATGTTTGAGCCTCAGACAGACTCATATGAGGACTCTGTTGTGACTAAAATCTGTGACTAACAGACGGTTAGCGTAGTAAGCATCTTTTATTTGTTCATGCTGTTTGTTAGCTCACAACTGGCAGTGGCTGACCCAGTGTTAGTGGTTGTGCTAAAGTAAACTCTCACTCTCTGTACTGAAAAGGTTTCAGGTTTATTTTGCTCCGTCCCTCATCCCCACAAGTTGACAGGATTGGTTCCATAGTTATATGATGTGTGAATCCCTGGCTGCCTAAATCTGTTTTTATGAGACTGTCATTGGTTCAATGCAGTCCCAAGGTGGAGATATGCAGTCATGGCGTTGACTGCTTATTTCACTCATTATATGTCTTGTATAAAAATAAAAAATTCATATGGACATGTTAACAAGGTTAAACACCTGATTTTCTTCAGAGGGGGTCTTTAATTTAAGGGAGCACCAACCACCCACATCAGAGTAAATACTAAAAAAGCTTCACTAGATACAGAAAAGTACAAAACTGACATCCAACAAACAACATGCACTGTCTTTTCCCAAATATTCCCTATTTAATAAAAGTGGATAGTTAAATATATTCAAATGACTGAATCTGTAGCAGGACCCCAGCCCCATACAAATAATACCAATTCAGAAAATAATTCAGTTACATCTTAGCCTATTAATTGTGTGTGATTAAATGTTGTCATTTATGCAAATTTACTGATTTGAAGCACACAAACCAAAATTATTATTACTTCATTAACATCAGGACAATTTTATTTATTACTTTGACTGAGTTAACAATGGAAAAAATATATGGCCAAACATCAGAGAGGAAATATAAATGCATTCGGTATCTTCACAATTAATACTAGGGGTGCAACTAATGATTATTTTCATTATCAATTATTTTGTATCATTTTCTAAATTAATTGATCTTTTTATCTATAAAATGTCATAATATAGAAAAATCTTCACATTGGAGAAACTGAAAGCACCTGTTTGGCATTTTTGCTTAAAAACAACTTCTATGAGTAATTGATTATCTTAGTAGTTGCTGATTAATTTACTGTTGATCCACACATTGTTGTAGCTCTAATAAATACAACTAAAATATTTTAACTGTACTATAAATATTTCTGTCTAATAAGTATGAGAATTACACAAAACAGACAGAGAAAATATACACTGCAGATAGATCGCCTAACACAATGGTCAGCTGTAGAACTTTGGAATGCAAAAAAATAGATTTTAGTGAGTTGAAATATTATGATGGAAGTTACATCAGATGTGCTGCCAAGGACTTCTAACAGAACTGTGGAGGACTGGTGCTATCTGGCTGTCTACAGAGGGTGAGGTTGAAATTAGGGGGTTGTGTCTGTGTGGACTGTACTGCTGAGATATTCAGCATCAAAGTGTTAACATCCCAGCCAATACTGGCAAATCAGTTAAATCTATATTTGTTGTTCAACCAGGCCCGTTTCCCCGTGGGATACTGCAAGAAACAAATCCTGAAACAATACAGCAACAATAGCAAGATTAATACTTTTTAAGAGGGCCTCATCTGAGATAAAACATCATGCTTAAATCAGGGCTGGAAGCTCAGTCCTTGGATACACATAATATACGGTATAATTTTAGTGGGCTTTTACCAAAAACATAAAAAAGAAATGACAATAAGCAAAAATCAAGACAATGAAGGATGTCTGTTCCATTATCAGTGCCTATGAATCAGAAGAGGAAGGAAGGAGGAGATTCCAAAACCAAAAATAATCCAAGGTTTACTTTATGGCCACTAGTTTTATTTATTTCAACTTGGTTTCTGAGAAATTACATTTTCTTTCATTTTGACCTCTGCCTCCAGTAATGAATTCTTAAGTAAGTTAAGGTTTGTTGAAGCTTGATAGAGGTATGTACATTCTCAAAGTTAAACATTTGCTGCATTCTTGGAGGACCGACAACACATGGACTGTGTTATTTTGACAGTAATGACCCAGCTTAGTTGCTGTGATTAGTTGCATGGGCACAAATTAATATATTCTTTTGCCAGTCAGAGGCAAAAATCAGAGCAATAGCAAATTCAAAATACTTCTTAGTTATCATTTGAGAACAAAACCCGATTTAAGATGTGGGTTATGTTGTTTTCTCAACACCATTGTGTTAAGCTTCCACCCACAGTAAGAGATGAACATAACAGAATCGGTGATTGGATGTCTCTTGTTGAAGTGCACCTTAGGAATCGTAGTTAACATCTACCTCACAGTTGTTGTTCATAAGCTATTTTTTTTCCTTTGAATTGTCATCAGAAAAACAGACTTAAATCTGCAATTACTGATTTTTTTTTTGGCCAGTTGCTGGCATTGGAAACTAGTTGTGGGGACAACATTGACATATCGTCACATTTCAAGGCTGATACGTTAAAATTGTTAGCAAACTCTTTCTAATTTACACATTCAGCAGTTGCAGAGTAATATTTGTATTTATCTGAAGTCATGTTTATGTCCTAATGAATGCAAGAATTATCAGGCTCTCACCTGCTAAATGCTCCAACATGTTCACCAGCTTGTCTCTAACTGTGTCTGTTTGCTATTTGGTGCTGAGCAGGTAGTGTACAGTGGGTTGTAAAGCTTCTCTGTAACAGCTGCCTTCTGCAGCCTGAAAACCAGTCTATGAGAGCAGTGAGAGTTAGAGAGAACAGTAAAAATGTGGGACAGACAGCTAAACAATGAGCTGAAACTCATTATAAAGTTCTGTAAAGCTGAGGGGAGCTGTAGATTAGGGTGACAACTCTTTGTAGATTCATCACTACAAGCTGGCTATGTCATATTGTCACATTGTTTTCACTGTGAATAGAATATCAATTATAGCCACTTTAATCTTTTGTACTGATGATTTAATAGGGTTTCTTTCTGATCCAACCTGTGAGTCAAGTAAATTTGTCTGTAGAACAAAATAATGGGACTTCCAGAATCAGGAGCCCTCAAGATAGCTCCTCCCACTTTGCAGTTGCATTGCAGTTAGATTTCATGTAGAATTTGGTCCTAAATGTCTGACAGTCAGTAATGCAGGCTTTCTTTAGTCAGCGAAGATTGGTGAGCTTACGGTGCCATGTCATGATTCATGGTATCATGATTCTCAACAGCTCTATATCAAAGGGAAGGAAATTCATCACTTACATGACTCCAGAAAGATAGAAAGTGCTTTGCTTTGATCCATGGGTGAAAGAGCAGTAGCACAAGTTAAGTTGTGTGATGACTTTGCTTAAAATACTGAATATCAAATACTGAAATATGTTAGATACTTAACACTGACATAATACTACAGACACATTAACTGACAGTGGTGGAGAAAAACAGCATAAATGTAAGCAATACTTAAATAGTAGGACTGATTGATGTCAAAGCACTTTTAGATCATTAATGGCTGAAACTTTGCCAAACTGGACCCAGGCAGCAGCAGTTGATTAGTGTCTGTGCCCTTCATCAAACCAGGGAAATGATTATGGTGAAGCAGCAGACAGAGTGGGGTAGTCACTCTGGAGAATACATTAATTTGTGCCCATGCAACTAATCACAGCAACTAAGCTGGGTCATTACTGTCAAAATAACAGTCCATGTGTTGTCAGTCCTCCAAGAATGCAGCAAATGTTTAAATTTGAGAATGTACACACCTCTATCAAGCTTTAACAAACCTTAACTTACTTAAGAATTTATTAGTGGTTTAATGAATCAGTTAACAATTTAGTCCCCAAAAGTGCCCATCAAAAGTTCTGCGACCCCAAAGAGATAAAATTTATAATGATATAAAGAAGAGAAAAGCAGCAAATCCTCGTATTTTAAAATTTGGGACCAGCTTTTTAATTACATTCAACATTTTTACCCAAACATACACACATCAGAGGAAATTTTGGGTTCTTTCTTAAACACACTGGACAACCAACCCAGCAATTATGAGCATTTTTACTTAAGAAAGAACTGAAAGAATTAATAGATAATAAAAATTCTTGCTGGTTGATTTTCAGGTGATTTATCATTTTAAAAATTATATTACTTCAGGCATGATCAGTTCTCCGACAGGTGGTTTGTGTGTCGTTCTATTTCATACACTGTATGTATTGTGAGTGGCTTTAACTGTCATGTGGACGAATGGATACAGCAAATATCCATCTAATTAAATACCCAATAAACTGAAGTCAACTCAGGCTGACAATAGAGATTTAATAGTGTGATAGAGATATAAAAAAGAAAGAGAGATTACCATAAGACAGGCGTGAATTTTGCAAGCCATTAATGAGACAGGCTGGAGGACTACTAATGACCCTGACAGCTAGTCCAATTAGCCTCAGATTAATTCACTATTAATTTCCACTGCTCTGTTTGCATGCATATGCATGCATACATGCACTAATGAGAGAGCATGGCTCCCCTTACAACTGCATTATTAATCATCATGTGACAAAGATGGGTAGCAGCACCACGTTGAGGAGAATAGCTGTGCTTTATAATGATCAGTCAAATGTGTCACTGGGGCTCACAGGAATAGCTGCAGCCCCCAACCGGGATTCACAGAAATCTGGCAGTAGCCAGCAAAATGACACACACAGACACACACACACACAGACACACACACACACACACACACACACACACACACACACACACACACATACTCTCAGCCTGCTGCTCGTGCTCTTTTTTTCAATATCCCATTTACTAGAGTTGTGTAACCATTTGATGCAATAATCTTTTGTGTTCTGATCTGAGTCATACACCCAGTTGAAACTTGAAACAGCCCTCAAAGATGCTGTCGACAGTCAGTTTCCTGCCACGTCTGGGAAGCTGAATTTCCCCGTAAAGGTCTGAGCTTTCTGTTTGTGTTTCACAAGCTTGAGGCTTTGTATGCCACTTATTATTGTCACAGTAATTTCCGATTGTTTCTAAGATGAAAACAACATAAAGTTAACTACTACTGAGTAAAAGAAGGTGTCATTCTCAAATCTTTAATAAATACCCGTTAAAAGATAGAACCCCTTCATTAGGTTCAAAAGTTCTTGATCACTGCTGCACACTGTTTCTACTTCTTTCTTTATTCTAAACAACTAATTATGTCCTTACTTACAGACTTAAGGTCCGAACATGTATTTATATTCTCTGTAGTCTTATGCCTATTTAGACTTTATTAAAATCTAATTTGTCAAATTGCTGTTTAATATGTCTTATGGCGATTAATACACTCATTATCCCGGACTGCGATCAAGGGAAATCAAGAAGAGAGCACAATGAATTTAGAGAGATGTGCATTCAAATCTTTAAATCATTCCAAGTTAGTATGTAAATCAACAAACTGTTGTGGCAAGTTGTTGATTGAAATGTAACTCCTCTCATATGCACACCTCATCAGTCACAGTTAGTCAGGAGGGAACATAAACAACATGGATAGAACCAAGTGAACCAAATCAAAAAATATATTTCAGGAGTGGAAAACTGACAGCCAGCTGCTGAAGAGATGTCACAAGAGCACTGAGAAAAGTGAAAAGATGTGAACACAAAATCAAAGGAGGAAAAAATGAAAAGAAAATGAAAAATATGACAGAACACTGGGGAGAAATATCATCCACCACATGCAGTGACTAGTCAGTCAGAGTCTAGATTGGCTGAACTGCAATGCGCTGCATACTGGGAACTAGAATACTATGAGTAAAACAAATACTATAACTCTACAGCCACACTGGCATTCAGCATGTAAACTCATTAGTATGCAAACAGCCTAGAAACAGCCATGACTGAAAGAAATCTGGTCACAACTCTGTAAAGTATTTTGTCATAGATTGAAATGTTAAAAAGAGGAAACTCTGACCTGTTAGTAGCAGTGGATGAAAAGTCAGAAAATCACCAAGGTTATTGGGGACCATGTATGTTGTTGCCTCATGACATGTTATTGTGAAAGTTAACTCTGGACCAACAGACAAAATCATTTTCATTTTCACCCCTAGAGCCAAAATTACTGACATGGAAAAAAAGAAGCTGATCAACTCTATTTGGATCATTACACTTCAATGCATAAATGTTGCCAAAATACTGTAAAAGAAACGGTGTATTTTCATGATTTCAGAATTCTGAAAACGTATTTTTTCTTCATTTAACTGAAATTTATGTAACATTTCAGCTGCAACTGCACTCTTGGCTTGAATATTGAATGAATGGTGATGAAAGTTTCAGACAGACATTCTTGGTTCACAGAATGTATCCTAATGACCCTGTCTTTTCCATGCATCATGAGCTTTACATTTTCTTTCCCCATAAGGCAGCAGAGAGAGAGGATGGCATGCAGCAAAGGGCCCATGCTAGGTTCGCACACACTCTAACAGGTGAGCTACCGGGCCCCCAAAGTGGGTGCTACAGTGAAATATCCTGACAGCTATTGCCTTACAGTCTGGTACAGACATTCTTGTTCTGGACTGGAATAATTTTTATAACTTAAGAGATGATAAAACCTCAAGTGGATAAACATATTAACCTTTGTGCTTGGAGGCAACACTGCCACACACAACTCTTAAACATTTGCTCACAACATGATAAACCCTCTTGATCTGGACCTTTACTCTTACACCAGCACATCACCAACATGTTAAGGAGTTTAGTGTTGAGTAACTACAAATCATGTCTTTGTTGTTTGTAATGAAAGGTCTAAATTCAAGAACCAACTGACCAGATTCCATTGTTTTATTTTTGTAATATTTTGTATGTTCACCTTTATTCTGATGATGTTTAATCCTCTTGGTCATAGATGATACCAGTCTAACATAAATATGTGGAGAGATGTTCTGCCATTATTCACATATGATTTAACATTTTTGTGATATTGCAGAGGCGTGCACTCAGTTTTGTTGAATACTGTCCTTCATTAGAGCCACAGGGGATCAATTCCAAACCTTGGACCTCAACCTTTATTCACCTTTGGTTTTCTCAACAAAAGAACAATAGAACCTCACACAGCTTCTAGCATGGCTGTAGACAGCGTGATGTTTTATATTTTTCTCAGTGCAAAATGCCTTGTAAAATAGCATACTGCTAGATAGGTGGATGTTCACAGTGGGAGGTATTCAATGCCAGCACAAAGTCTGAACATCAATCCCAGTACACAAACATATATACGCACAAACTCATTCACACATTTGCAAACGTAAATCTGTCAGTTTACACTTCCTGGGTGAGTTGGTCCTGACATTAATGCACTCACCACATGCATGGAAACACACATGAAACGTGTTCGGGAGGAGAGAAATCATGGAGTAATTATCTTCCCAACATCGGTGTAGAAAAGGTAATTAAAGCTTGAGAGAGTGTGGCTAAGTAGTCAAAGATGTACAGGTGCTGCACCCACAGAGAGGAGACACTGCTGGAGGAGTGTAGCTGCTGTGTCTCATCACAGCAGGAGACGGACAAGTGGAGGAGAGTCAACTTTCCAAAGTGGAAAAACTTGAAAAGAACCTGTTATTGGTCTCCACATTTGGCCTACCTGTTTATGACAAACACAGCAGTCAGATTTCTATTCACTTTGCTCATGAATGCTCTGATGCATTCAGTGCATACCTCGACAGACTGCCAGGCAGGAGAAGAAGGCAGAATACAGTGCATCACACTGTGAGGAGATGCAGCATTTTTCACAAAACCTCCCTTCAATCACTTGGCTAATAATTTTTTTTTTTTTTTTAACTTTGCCAGCTATTAATTCCACCATCTCAACCCCTCTTCTTCTCCCTTTGATGCTGAAACATCTACTAACATTTCCTCTTAGATATTGTCTCTTTACCAGAAGAGATGTTTCTGCCCGCTGTTCAACTCAAAGACAGATTGTGTCGAGTGCTGGTGTCACAAAAACAGTAGTTAGAACAGCAGCAGCATGTACAGACAGTACATGGAAAGGAGAGAATAGTGGGTGGGTGACCAGACAGATGAGAAAAGACCTTAAGAAGAAGAACAAGAGGTTTCATACACACCTCACACATATACAGTACACAGCCCACGGTGATGGCTTTTTTACTTTTGCTGTTCTGGTTTTCACACACAAGAACCTCAAAGTGACATTAATTAGATACTGGAACATTTAAGCCTGCAGTCAATGCTGCAGCCTCGATTTCTAATTATATGTCTGTCTTTGTAGTATACAGAGATTATGGTTGACATTTCAAAAGACTTGAGAATAATGTATTTTCTGATTATTTCAATATCTCTTCTCTCGGGCAGCTCTGCATGAGAACAGCAGGAAGTCCTGACACTGGCTTCCTGTGTGTCCTCAAGTCATTGTTTATAAAATTACATCTCCAGCATCCAGTTGATATGGTAAATCTTAAGGGGTTTGCTGTTATATAGCGCTTTTAACATTCAAAACACTTTCCCTTTAAAAGAAAAAAAAAAAAGTTCTTTCCAGTGCATCAGGAGAACCTTGAGGTTCAGTGTCACTTCTACATGCGAACAGGAGGCGCTGGACATCAAATTGCCAACACCGCAATAACTTGATGACCGGCTCTACCTGTCCCCATGTATGCTTGTGTGCTCCACCCAAAAATGCAGTGCCACTTTTGATTTAAACATAAAGGTTTTTATGCATGGGTCACTGCTTTGTTAGTATCATGCAGGCACATGTGGACACATATATAAATTTCACATGATCTCAGATTGTTCCACTCATTGGCAGGTGCTGTCAATGAAAAAAGACATGGAGAAATAAGAAGACAGAAAACTGTCTTTGAAAAAAAATTAATAATTCAAAAAATATAAAAATAAAAACATAATAGCATAAAAAGTGTGTGGTCCAAATATTTATTATATATTTATTATTTATTGAAAGCTTGTTTGTTTAAAAATATTTTTCAGTGCAAATAGAACCTTTTTCTGCAGAAATGTTTCCCTTTCCATTCAGATATTATATTATTAAATTTATTTTTATTTATAAATTTGATTTAAAGGGGCAAAATCTGAATAGTAAAGCACCAAGAAATACAGCAGTGCATCAACAAACATGTATGTAAACAATGCAGGTTTCAAAATGTTTAGAGAACATAGTTTGCAAATGTTTTATGAGGGAGGAAAAACATTAAACAAGTTTGTTAGACCTCCCACAGTCACATAGTCTGGTGTGTAACACTGAATGTAAATGTTTTTTTGCTAAGAGAAAAATTCCACAGGGCATCTTTAATCAAAATATTTATTTTATTTAGTACCCTGTACTTCAAAAGAATTTAAGAGAAAGAAAACTGAATATTTTACGGAAAATGCTAATATTATGTTAGTATAGTGTAAGCTCTTAAAGGTGTAAATGCTACTGTTTACACAGCACAGCTTATACCTAACTGTTTGATAGTGAAGGTATTCTGAGCTAAAGTGAAGTGATGCTGTATTTAGGTGACCTGTCCTGTTTAATTTAAGGCAGCTGGATGTAGTTTGGAACTGCTGTAAATTGCTCTATATGATTATTGGAACCATGAATAATCTATATACAGGTAATAACGTTTACTTTAAAGCTTTAATGCTTAGTGAAGTGCACTGAAATGTGTGATATTGACAGCAATGACTGTATTCTGCGGAGAGATGTAAACGACTGGATAGGAATTACTGTATATGATGATTACTTTATTTTGAGGTAAATACGAAGATGCAACCGGGAAGGCAAACAAAGAAACATGTAGCTCCCTTGCCACTGAACAACTCAACTACTTCATAGGATATCATTGTCATTACAGTGTCAACTGTAGGACCCATAACAGCTATATGTATACATGAGCACACCCGATCTGCTGTATGTTACCAACACCTCTTCCTGTGAATATTAACACCCTTATTTAAACAAATATGCACTGCACGCTCTTGCCTGCAACAAAAAAAAGCTTCCCCCTTTCTGGCCTTGAGTTTGATTGGCAACACCAACAATAATCAGTAATTCCCTCTTATCTTTAGCCCTGACCTAACCTTAAAGGCACTCGGCTTGAAATAAGGCAACATCTGGCTGCAGCTCACAAGGTAGAACTTAGCTTTAATGAACATAGATTTTGAAGTTCACTAAAATAAATCTCTTATAATGGGAGAATTACATTTCTATGAAGTAAGCATGCAACTTCTGTGAGCATGTTTAATATTTCATTGCTCAGTGCTTGATCGAGTCAAGTCTAATCTTACAGTGTCTAGGCAACTACACTGCTGAAACTAAATTGATGTAAATGAAAAAGCACTCTGAGAATAATTTAGAAATGACTGGAAGATTTGATTTTTATCTACTGCAGCAAATCAACACCAAAGGTCAGCTTAATTAATGTGGAGAATGAGAACATTTATAAAAATCACTTTAATATTGGCAGCACTGAGAGACTCTCAGCAATGTTGAGAAAGTTACATTATTTTCCAAGGAATCACTTCAGCCCTTTAACCACTGTACATTATCACTGTATTTCCTCAAATAAGATATACAAGAAGCAAGAGCAAAAAGAACACAGTCAAATATAATGTCAATTTAACTTTATCCATCAGCAACATGAATTAAATAAATCTGTGATGTTTTGCATGCATGATGCATTTAATGTCACCTGAAGGTAAACTTGATGCACTGCTGCAGGACACAGAATCTGACAGGTCACAGAATATGTTATAACACCATTGGTAGGCTAAGGCCAAACACTCGCCCGCCCAAGTTATCGAATATGCGTCAAGTTCTTACTTTAATAGGTTAGACAGTACATATTTAAACAAAAGACCTGTCAGTGCTCCCTTGACAACAGCGTCGCTGCATTATTATGTTTCTGTAAACAGTGTACACTTGTGTCTAATGTTATTATTTGTATGTAATAAGTAAAGAGACCTGTATGACAAGAAACAGAAACAAAACAACAGAGGAAAACCTTATTTAAGTAACACATTTTTAAGACAAATATTAGAGAATATTACACATGTACTATATAATACCTACTCTTATTACTGGATTACTTCAGTTCTTTGAGAAGTCCATTAACCCTTTTACATTGTTATTTTACCAAATTGCAAAACTGCCCCCAATGCCCTTGTCACTTCTGCTCCTCATATAAACCTAATTTATTATGGGACAAAATAAAGAGAGTCAGAGTAAAACTACTCCAGCTGTGAAGTGAGTCAACCTGTGGGTGCATTTCACTTCTAGCTGAGAGAATCTGATCTTATTTAGAAACAGAATTAAGTAAAGACATTGCTATGAAAATAGTAGGCAGGGAAACTGGGACAGGGTGACTTTCAAAATAGCGAGTGAGTCGTTCATATCCAGAAAGGCAGAGGAATGAGAACTTTATTGTTCCAGAAGCACTAAATGTGTGCAATGATGGAGCTCCACAATCAACCACGAATTACAGATGCATTCATCTTAGGTGGCAAAGCTTCAGTTATGACTCATAAAAGTGGAGGAGATTTTCTTCTATGGCACTGAGAGAGCGATTCCAGGTAGAGTCATTTGGCTCTGCACAATATGTTATCAGTCAAAACATTAATCTCTCAAATGAGCTGGAATTAGCATTTGAATTAGCCAAGACGTAATGACTGATGGAGAAGAAAGGAACAGATGGAGAGGGAGGATTTAGAGAAACCAGATAGGATCTTAGAGGAAAAAGAGAAAGGCTGAAAAATGAAACACTGAAGCAGAGATTGGAAAATGAAATATAACAATTAAAGCAAGAGTGCTACAGCTTCCCCAGCATGTAATTAATTCATAACACACATTCATATTTAAATGTGTGGTGCAGGTTTCTGACTTTGAGCATGTTTTGTGGATTTATTTGATTGTATGGATATCTGTCAGTGCTCTCCACCTGCGTTAGAGGAAAAAGATGAAATACTTTGTTTTTATTCACAAAGTCCACTGTCACCCAGTGAGCGATGGGAAACTCTGACTCTCATCTGTCATCAATCTGTCCATCTCTGCTGCACTCTCTCTTCCTCTGATGGTCTGTGAAGGTTTGAAGAAAACCTTTCACACGCCCCTCAGTAACACAATTTCTCTGCAGCCTTTCAGTATAAAGCTCAGTCTCTCAAAAGGACCAAAACCAACAACTGAACCAGCCGCGTGTCTATGTGAAAGTACATTGAAGTCCACAATGCTGTATTTTGGCCATGGCCAGTGAGTTGTTGTTAGTTAAAGCTCAGTCACTTTGGCCAGTCCATCTCTCAGTCTCTACTTTCCTTTCAGCTGCATTTCTGTTGTCTGTAATCCTCCTATTGTTAAAACCTGCTATCATACCATTTCTCTGTTATATTACAGACTAGAATGTGCACGGGTACAAAGCAGACAACAATCTAAAATGTAAAATGTGTTTGGTATGTATTTTTCTATTTACTAGGCTTTTTCTCAATTACAGGCTTCTACACCTATTATTTCTATCACGCCTATTGCTGAGGATTGCCATGACTCATATTACATGCTTAGATTCAGATGCTGAAGATACAGAGGAAATGTATTGCATGCACAACTAAAAGAAAAGCCTTCATGTCCGTATGATCTGTGTGCACGTCTGATCTTAAAAGATTATTTGTTTCTATATGATTCATGGTCATTTGGGAGTTATTCAAAGTCCACTTATAAAGTATTTCCCTGGCTCTAATCTGTTTTGATATACTGCAGGAAGCTTTTAGTCCGTCTTGGCAAAGTTAAATGGGCTATAGCATGAACAATATTTTTATTCATTTCTGATTCATAAGTGTACAATGCGTGTAATGAACTGTACTCCAAGTTTATGTGGAGTAACCTTTTAAAACCCACAAGGCAATATTTACTTTATTATGTTATAGAATATTTATGTAACTGTTACCATGCCCACTGCTTTTCTCAAAGCATTACTTTTGTAAGTTGTACCAATATTTGGCAATGGGTTCCAATTAGGGGTTGACCGATTATCAAATGCAATATTCAGCATTTTTCTGATTATTGGGATCGTTTTTTTTCTTTTTTTTACCAATAGGTTAAAAAATGTACTTTGGCTTTAATACAGTCACCTGTCCCTGACTGTAGTCACCACTCTGTGGTCTGGAGCAGTGTCCTGCCCACAGCACCATCTGACTGGTTAGATGTTATGAATAACAGCCTATCAACACCAAGGTAAGACAGCAGACGTCACTGAAGTAGTAATAAACATCACAATCCTCTACACTGAAGTTATAACAACACCACACTCTGATGAGCAAGTTCTTTTGTTGATCCAAAACACACCGAGCAGGACAGAAGGTAAGACAAGCCATCGCTAACTGCTAAGCTAAAGCAACCAGCAGATCTGAACAACTGCTAATTAGTGAAAGTCTCTAAAAGGAGCAGAGAGCTCTGAGTGCTGGAGCAGAACTAGTGTAAGTTTAAATGTAAAGCAAGTAGTTAGACACTGAGATGAAGAAAACAACAATGTTAACACAATGTTAAGACAGAGCAGCAATAAACGCTACCAGTTATAGAAAACTCATCAACTGGAGATGAGACACTATACTGACTGCAGCATGTCAGTACATGAATGGCCTCTAACTACTGTTACTGATTATCATATTATTATATTATTATACAGACATTTAACTACAGTAGAAGTAAAATTGTAGTGTAAAAGTGTTCTCAGATAAAAGTATGATCCAATAGTTGGTTCAAATTTGGATCCAGTTGTAAGCTGGTAAAATACCCAGATATGCAAGTATCTACCATTGAACATGTACACTGTATTTGGTGACCATCAAATTCTGAGCGCTGTAGCAAACATCAGTAATTTATTTGACTGATATTCGTAATGATCAAATTTAATATAATTTTCACTGTGTTGGTTTTACTTTAGCTTCTACACTTTTCAAGTGACCAAATGCCATTTTCCATTTACCACAAAAGGAAAAATGAGTGTTGATAGTGTTGATGAATGTCACAGAGCAGTGATAAAAAAAAAAAAATACAGTGAAAGCTTTAGCACAGCAGTGTATCCACTGTTTATATTTGATAGTTAATTACCATAGTTTCTCATCGTGTCAGATACGATAAGTGGATTCATAACTAGATTCAGATTCAACAAAATGCTACAGAACCTCACCCCTACCAATACTAAACTGTATGACAAGTAAGTATTGTATGTTTACATCTGTCACAAAATTGTAATTTTCCTTGTTTCTAAAACAGGGTTAAATACATCACTTTTATTCCTCCTCAGCAGAGAACAATCATAACATTGTACACTGTACCTACAGGGGTTTGATACGGCTATTGATCAATGGCAATGACTATACAATTGCTTCATCAAGTAATTTTTGAAAACTGAATTTCTAACCCATATTCTGTTTTGGAACGAAAGTGTCTCTTGTACTGCAGCGATTTTTACCAGCTCATTGGTGGAGAACGGTGCTACAAGCAACTGGCTTCAAAAGACATTTTGTTCTGAAGCCAACAAAGCAAGTCATGGCCCCAGCAGCAGCTCGAAGGATTGCAGTCTTAATTTTCCTGGTTCCAGACTCCCAGCTTTATCTGGTAAAGAGACGAATTAGAGGTCTCGAGGCCAAAAAATGAGTCTTTGTTGCTACTGCTGGGAACTGAAAGGAATGGATAGAGTCCTCCTGTGAGATTCAGAGAGTACTGATGAGTAAAGTGTAAGGTAGAAGAAATAATGCTGAAAGTTTCATTGAAAAAGGAAAAACTGGCAATGCAAAACTTATTTGCAAAGTTTTTAAATTTTAAAAGATGATGAAATACAAAAGCAAATCTTCAGTTCTGACTGAATGTTTTATGAACTGCTTGAAGTCAGTGTGAATGCTGGAGTAGATTCTAGTATTACTACCTGAAGATGGAAGTGAACCCAGCTGTCCAGGTATGAAATTGTCAGCCCCCACCCTTCACTGAGAACATCCAACAGACTGTGTCCCGAAGGTTTAAGTGGAAAAACATTTCCAGCATCTCAGTACATGTGTGACAACGTTTTGTAGCATTTCTGCCTTCACTGGATACATTGCTGTGTAGATGCATTCAGTAAATATGGGGAGAGAGAGTGGGACATGACATGCAACACAGTGGCCAGAATCAGCCAGGGATGTGTCTGTATTTTGTATTGCATATCAAATGAGTGAGAAAATATCTATCCAAATTATCTTCATTAGGTGAATAATCCTCAGCAGTTACACACATAAGCACTGATATTATTCATTATTACTATTATGGCTGTGGCTGAAACACCTTAAGAAAGGGCACACATTGTCATTCAGGCAATAAGGTAAAATGACAATCCCACTCACAAAAGCTTGGACTATGACAAAGGGTAAATGAGGGAAAAAACTGCAGATATGCATCATGAATTGAATCTCTTTTCATTGTACATAAATAACACTTTTCCACAAAATCAATGGGCCAACCCCACACTGCCGTAGGATAAGTAAAAGACAATATTAAATTAATAAAGATAAAAGACTGATATTCATCATTTAATCAATATGATCATTCTGGTGTTATGGTATGTGATGATTGATCATACCAAGTTGGACTGAGTCTGTTTCATTCTGTGTTAGGTGTCTGTAGTTGGCAGATAAAATCATGCTGATAATTAGATTATTGATAATATTACAAATGTGTAATTTGTTCAAATTCATCAGAATGCAACCCAGATTATGGATATATAAATCTAGCACGTGTTGTCTTTTATATCTTTTATTTTTTATTGACAGGTCAAAAAGGCAAAGTGAAGCCTGATCTGACGCACCTGTAAAATGTAAATTTTGAATTCAAAAAGGTTGTTTGAATATATTTATTTTTTATATGAATAAATTTTTTCCATATTCAAAGAAAAATTTGAATTTTTAAAAGAAATTCTCTTAAAGGGACAGTTTAGGTGATTTGATGTGGGGTTGTGTGAAGTAGTGATGCATTGTCAGTATATTACCTGCAGTAAATTCGGATCAGTGCGCTGCCAGTTAGGAGAGGCAGCAGAGAAAACAGTACACTAGCAGAGCGATGTAATACTGTGTACGGGGCCAGCAGAAAAAACAGACACTTTTAAAAGACGCCCAACAAAACAACCCAATATCCATTTAAATGTACGCTTCATGTAGAGTATTTTCAGCGCGTTCTCTTCATGTCAAAACAGCATTTTCCTTTGGTGCTACATTTTTCCCAACCATTTTCTTTTTACCAGTGTGTGTCTATGTAGTTATGCAGTTGTTGAGTACGACTGTCATTCTGTCTTTTGTAGGGTTCAGTTACTTTTTCAGGTCTGTCCCCAGCTTAAACCACTAGGACAGTATACCAGGTACCGTATTTTTTTTTCATTTTATAAATAAAATCCTCTGCACTGATGGTTCATCATTAATCAAACAGAAAGCATCCCTACTTTCATACATAGTTAAAGACCATGCAGCTGGCTGATATAACTTATAGTACAGATGGGTTTATTTGTCAGATCTACTATGAGGTTTTTTTGGTGTGTGTGTGTGTGTGTGTGTGTGTGTGTGTGTGTGTGTGTGTGTGTGTGTGTGTGTGTGTGTGTGTTATTATATTTTCAATATTAAACAATATCCTTTGCACCCAACAATCCCCTTAATATTCTTATACCGTACCAACAGTACAGCAGTGCTTAATGTTAATCCTGTAATAAACTACATATGGCAGCATGGCTTTTAACTGTAGTGAAATATGGCATTTAATGATATGGTGGGCTACGACTTCACCCTCAGGGAACACTGCAAATGGCAAAAAAAAAATAGATATGGAGATGGAACTGAGTAATGCAGGAGATAGAGTAAAGCTCCAGCACCTTTCATATACTGTGTTCACACACACACACAGACACAGACACACACACAGACACAGACACACACACAGACACACACACAGACACACACACACACACACACACACAGACACACACACACACACACACACAAATCAAAAGAGACATCTTTATTGAGTCCAAGTGGCCAGCTCTTTGCCAGGCAGTAAACTGCCATCTGTCATGGCTGCTGATCAGCCTGCAGTTGCTCCCTGAGATTGAGACGTGTGATACAGTCATGACAATAAAGGTGAGCAAATTGGTTTGATCTGTTCCTCACCATTTCCCTTTAGACCTTTCTGACTGATAAGATCTACCAGCAGCCTGAACCCAAGAAACGTCAACTTTCAAATCCCCTCAGCAACAGAAAACCTGTGGGAGAAAGAGGCTTCATCCACACTACTGCATTTCAGTTTTAAAATGCATCACTTTGGCTAGGTTTCTGCCTGGCATCCACACTACTCCGTAGTTTCGGACCCATTAAAACTTAAGACTTTGAAAACACTGTTTTAATTTGAAACCTCGGGGTTGCATTTTAGTCTGCATGGTCAAAAATTGAGACTATGGGAAACGATGACGCAGAACCCACATTCACTTCAAGATTGGGTCTTATCAGTCGCCATTTTAAAACGTCATTTTAAAATGAAAACAGTTTAGTGTGGACGAGGCCAGAGGCAGGGTGAGTAGGCAGGTTACTGGGTTGTGTAATGTGATAAAATATATAAGACTACATTAAAAACATGTCAGTTATTTCCTATTAAGTTGGCAGGAGTATCATTGGTAGCCTTTGAAAGAAAAGATCAAATTGAAATGAGACTGACACAGTTTTTTAGAGGACAGAAATATTTAGAAAGTAGTGATGTATTTGGTTTCCAGGGTGGAAATCCTTGCAAAATTTTCACTTTTGGTCAACGGACGTACTTTCCAGTCAGTTCATTTTCAACATGTCTCATCTTCTCTGTGACTAAGACGGAATCAGTGATCAGAGACATGCATTGTCTCAGAGATTTAACACTGGGATAAATCTCTCAGGATTAAAACTGAAAAAAAAAAAAAGAAAAAAAAAATCACATCACAATGAAGATACATCTTTGAAAAGAAACAGCTTAAATCTCAGCAAATATTCTGAGAACTAACATTTCTAACCCCTTGGGCAAACACTGCACTGTTCTCATCTCAATGAAGATATGAACTTATCAGTGATTCCCTCACTCCAGACTTCCAGTCGTTCATCCTTGTACAGTAAACAAATACAACCTCTATCACATTCAAAACAAAACAGAGATTTGGTCCTGTTTGTTTCATTAATACCTGATTATTAATATTGTTCAATTCTACCCACTGTGAGTATCCTGTTAACACACTTAAACAGGTATTTGAGTGTGTTTTTCTTATTTGTTTTTTCTGTTTTTTTTTTACTTTGAGTTGGAATAGTGTGATGTATAGCAGATAGAAAACACTGCTCAAACATTGCATAAAAAAAGTATTTCAAAGCCAAGTCAATAACCAAACAAACTTAAGTAGGGTTAGAAAGGATGGGACAACCTTAAGAGCAGACTTATCACTCAAAGGGTTTGTACTACTGATCAGAGGCTGACATTTTTCTGGAATCCTGTGGGATTCCCATGGGTTTGCGACAGACAGGGAAAAAGTCAGTGGGAGGGGGCAGGACAGGAATTGTTACTTCTGCTAAGGAGGTTATGTATTCCCCCATGTTTGTTTATTTTGTCAGCAGGATTACACAAAATGTACTGAACTATTGTGCACCAGACTTGGTAGAGAGATGGGGCATGGGTCAAGGAAGAATCCATTACATGTTGGGACAGATCCATATCATCAGAGGAGTAATGGAGGTTTTATGAGTTTGTCTATAAGAATGCTAGGACTATTCAGAACATACAGATGAATAATAGTATCCCAAAAATCTTTAATATTGCTAAAACAATTTTAAATTAAATGAAAAGCACTAGCCATGGACCACTTTCCCTATTTGAGAAAAAGCAAGTGGCAACCTGCTCAGAACCCAATATCTTGATACTGCATTGCAGTCTGGTCTGATGAGAACACTACTGGGGGGACATTAGTCTGTCTTCACAATCTTCTTCTTTGTTTGATTACAGAACTTCGATACAAAATGGTTTGTCTCGAAATATCACCCTGCTCTTTAGTTCTCCAGCAAGACGCCAAAACTTGACATTTACTCTTGATGTTTTAGATCAATAAACACTGAGCTGCTGCTGCATTCTAACTGCTGGAAATATCCCAAAGTGGAACAATGTCTATATTTGGCCCATTATACACAGCAATAACAAAAGCACACCAAGACACAAATATACGGGGCAAGAAATGTCAGATAGAACCCTATTAACTACTTCATAACAGTGTTTATTGGGTGAATTTTTACTTCCTGCAACATAAATCCCTCCTAGAACAGGTCAAAAACAATAATGATGACTCTGAGGAAACATGAGAATGTAATTAAATCTCTTCAAAAACCTGTAAAATCTGTTCTCCTGACCTATTCTGATGTTTTTCTTCTCATCTCTCCTCTGAAAATGTGTAGCTTCCCTTCTGATCTCTTCTGACTTCACTCAGACTAACTGAGATCCGTGCCAGGGACACAAAAAGGGACATGTCCAGAATCGTTCTCTAAAACCATCCATTACAAGCTCTGAGGCCTTGATCTCTAACACACATACAAAGAAAAACACAGACAGAGGGAGGAGACAGTTGATAACCTCTGATCCACTCGTTGCCCTTCTCTATAACCTGGATCAACAACAGGCCACAAGGATAACACAAGAGCAGCACAGCAGCTGAACAACAAAATAAGGAAAATGAAAATCTGTCACAGAAAAAGGAGCACACAAAGCCTGGATTCATGGTTTCAGATCGCAGTTACAAACTAAGTATAAAAAACATCTCGAACAAAGCTAGAGACACACTTCTGAACACGTGTAACTACACCCCGTGTCAGGTCAACAGATTTCTAACCACAGAACGCAGCCTGGTGTTTAGGTACCCTTTTAAATTCAGCACTTTGTTAAGTTGAACCTAATTTCTGTGCCAAATGATCACAAACTTAGCTGAACTGTAGCTAAACTACATCAACAGTTTTATAATAAGGTATCACGTGACAAGAGACCATTCCATTTCCCATTCACTTGACCAGTATGAGACTTTTGGATCCCACTGTGTGTGTGTGTGTGTGTGTGTGTGTGTGTGTGTGTGTGTGTGTGTGTGTGTGTGTAAAGAAAAGAAAGTAAACTTGCTGAGAAGAAAGATGTGCTTTGAATGAAGAGTCCCACTGAGTGCATTTTAACAGTGAATGACAGGCTGTATGACAAATACACATGCAACGTCTGCTGTGCTCCCCTAAACATACGGCCTGTTAATGTAGCAGACATGGCATATTATTACTTCCTCTTTTCTCCCCCACAGAACACCCTCAACCTCCCATCTGCTCACCAGTTCACTCAGGGATGAGGAGACAGAATAGCAACCAGGGAGGAGATTCAAACACAGCAACAAATATGGTCTGCATAGACAACAACACAGCTTAAACTGCTACATGAGTAAACGCTGCATTTATATCATCAAATTAACTCACTTGTTTACTACTTAATCCTGTGAAAGTCGAACAGACGCAGCACAGCATTTAATCAAAGAGGATAAAAATGTCTGTGTGTATCTTCACAGAGCTGTAAATGTGTTTAAAAAGGGCTGCGAAATGTATGTTAAAACATCCACAAACTTATAGGTTTTGCATTGAACTCTTGTCAGTAAATCAAAAATCTTTCTGGCTAAAAATTTAAAGAAACTTCCACCCTCTGACAGACTCACAGTCTGTAACTTATTTTTGGACCCACTTTCACTTTGTGTTTCCGATCTACTTTCACAGTTGTCAAGTAAAATAACAGTTGTCACATCACCAGAGAGCTCAACGCTGTAACATTCACATATGCTTCACATTTGAAGGAAGTGGACAGCAGCCTTTTTTCGGAACTGCTCTACCAGAACAATCCAGGTGTCTAGGGTCATGATATTGACAGAAACCTCTATACAGTACATTTTATGGAAATTTAGTTGCAGTAAGAACATAAACCAGAGAATTAAACACCTCAAAAATGTACTACACTTAAGCAAAAATCCCTCTGACTCAATGCAATAAATCAATCATACAATGACCTAATCCATCCAAAGACACTAAAGGGATAACAGTAGCACTTCTTCTCTGAAACTGACAGTGCACACATTGCTTCTGTGATATAACCTCTCATTCATAACTTAAGTGCTATATAAAATAGGGCTGCCGCAATTAGTCGGCATAATCGACGACGTGGACTATGAAAATGCATCAACGTCAATATTTAACGTCGACAAATCGTTTCCCATACATACATTGATTTATTTGTTGCGGCCAGTCACTATTGACCGCCATATACTTATTTTCGAAATCATCCATGGTAACACTGCTTCTCTGTCCTCTGCTCTCTGTGAGAGGCAGGGCTGCAGGTACACAGCGCACACACACAGACACACGGAGCAGACAGCATGGCAGAGGCTGCACTAGACACAGAACCAGGTGAAATAAAGATAACTGAAGAACTGGACTATCACTGAACTTTACTCTAAGTGCAATAAAAAGTAAAAGGCAAATAAGAATGTTATCCAACCACCTGTTCAACAAGCAACAAACAGAAAAGAGATATTCTCTTCTATTTCCTGCGCAGACCCTTGGTGTCTTTTACACAACAACTTGGCGCTGGTTATGCTAACAGCAAACTGTTAACGCTACAACAAAAGTTGTGTGTATGTGAGTCTAACTGATTTTCTTAGTTTACCACAGATACCACAGAGATTGTTGTAAACTGAGCAACTGACTGAGACTAACCAGAACAATCAATTCAAATCCTGTACTGAATTTACTTTTTTTTTTTTTTTTTTTAAAGGAACCAGTAATTGTCTGAGCTGGATCAATAAGTGTATGGATAAGATAAAGATCAAGTCAGCTGGTTGTGCGATTGTCTGATTTTGGGAGGATGAGCACATCAAAGTTCAAATCCCTCCACTCTAAGTCTTGTCCAACCAGTACTATTTTGTGAGTATTATTTTTTTGGCACTCACAGTCACAAACATGTGAAGGATTACTTACTATGTAAGTGTTGTCTGTTCCTTAGTAGACGGAGCTTTTTAATGTATTTGTCGTCGTAGCTGATAAATACTCAGATAAATTTACACTGAACAAGTCTTTGAAAAAACATCTAACCCAGAATCTGGGTTTATTGACCATGGCAGAGTGTTACTTAGATTTTCTGGAGGAAATTTAATCAAAAACTGAAGCACAAGAAAAGGTTTAAAACATGGGGATTGACCAACATCTTACATCAGGAACATGTAAAATAAAGACAAAAATTAATCAAAGACGAACAAGGTTGCAAAAAGAATAAATAAATATAAGGAATTAAGTTACTGGTCTCTTATTTCATCACACCGCTTAGATATCTCCTAGTTAACATTTTTTTATCTTGTTTTTGATTCAATAGTTCTGATACCGATACATTGTCAGTGCTATTTGTTTAAGCACTATAACTGACCACACAATCAAATGTTGGACTGACGTTATGAACAGTTATGAAAGTCATCATGTTGACAATGTTACAAGCAAGCTTTCATTCCCAGCAGGCACTGTGGATGCTGCAGTGGCATTTATTTATGATATTGTGTATCACATCTGTTATAAAGGCCTATTAGATTATACACATTTTTCAAGATTTTTGTGCAGCTCTGTTTACTGTATATCTACCAACTTGAAGTAATGTACAGTGTATTATAGTATATTATATTACCACAGGTGTGCAGTGTATATTCAGCACATCGTAAAGCTGTGGGTCTTCCTCTGGTGTCTATTTTCTTTTGCTTTTTCTATCTATTATTTATATTTTTTACTGTTATATTTTTTTCTTTGTTTATTCTATTTAGTCATTGTACAGAATTTAGCCTTTAATTGCATTGTTTGTTATTCACCTACCTCATTTTTTTTGTAATTCAGTGGCTGCTGCAACATTGCAATTTACCTTTGGGACGAGTAAAGCACTTTATCTATCTATCTCATACAACAGGGAGCTGAACTGCCCTTGGCATGAACTGTATGCAGTAAAGACCAAAGTTTTGCAACAGAGGGCAAAGTAGTGGAGATGAGCCACTGCAAGGTTGAATAAGTGGGAGGAAGACCAGGAGTATGAAGAGAGCAAAGGTTTAAGTGATGTCGAGAGAGGAGAGAATGAAGTCTCTTATGGAGGCAGAGGAAATGAGACAGGGAGAAAGACACATACCATAGGGAGACAGTCTGACTGATGGAGAACAGGGGGGTTTGTGGGTATTGCAGTGCCAGCTGATGATTGATTTGCACATGCTCTAGTCAGTTGGTAATGGGAGCGTGTGAGCTGTTAAGAGTATGACGTGTACTGGGGCCATGCATTAACCACACCTGGAGCCAAAGTACGACTGATATTTATCACCTATACTTTAACTGAAGCCACATTTTGTCAATACCATCACATATGATGGATATAATGCATTTACACTTAATTATGTATATGTAAATTATTGATTTTTTTTCTATTTGTGGAAGCCAAGAAAATAATTCTGCTGGAAAAACTATTTTTTTGAGAAGTTTGAGTGAAATGAAACACAGATTTGTTCGAGAAAACTTGAATTTGCTGGAGTCCAGCAGATTCAATTAAAAAGTATTAGACTCATGTTGGTATTAAAGTCCTCGCTGATCAAACAGTATCTCAGACAACCCGAATCGAGCACATGCAGAGCAAAGGGGGATGGAGAAGAGAAGCAGACTGGACGAAAATCAAAGGCGAGTGTGCCACAAAAATGAAGAATGAGACTGACAAAATGGGCAGAGGCATTGTTTCATGGAGGAAGACCTGACTCCTCTCTTTGTTGGCCACTGTGCTTGCTAGGTCAGTTATAAATAGTACAAGTCTCTACAATTGAGGCTAATCTTTGCAGATGGGATGTGTGCAGCGCAGCGGTGGTAGCAGCAGGGATGAATGTAGTCTCAGGCCACTGCAACAGAGCGTGTAAACCCCTCCTACACAAACAGTCTTTCCCAGAAATGTCAGCTCCTAACAGTTTTCCTTTGAACGGCTCTGTCTTGATTTATCAGTCAATCATTTTGCACTTTGGTTCATATCTCAGTGTGTTCATGCAGGGGTAAATGGAGTTGCTTAGCAACTTCATGCCACACAGCCACCTTCCTGCCTGTTTCTACCCCCCCCCCATAACCCCTTTTCCCTGATCTCTAGCCAAGCACACATACACATATTATTTAATATTTAGGACCAGCTTGATTCAGTGGTGTTTAGTTTGAATAATGAAAATATGAGAATACATACAGGTATTTCCCAGGAACTCTGGCCATGGTTTCTACCAAGACAATTACAGATGGAATCCCAACATTTTTCCTGTGTGTTGTGTATCTGTGGGCACCTGTAGATTCATGTACTGAAGACTACTACTATGAAGTATGTAGAAGCTCTTCCAAATTTCATTACACTTCCACACAAGTCAATGCTTAATACCAACAAGTTTTCCAAATTAAAAAATAAGTGTCAATGCTCTCTAGCATAACACACACTTTTTCTGATATGACACCACTGTAGTGTACATACCTGGCCTGGCATCAGTCACAAGCCATTAAGGAAGTTCATTATAAGAACATGCAAAGTTACGGACCCACAATTGACACTTTTTGACTCTTCCCACCATCAAACTATCAAATTGATAGGAAACAGAGACAAAGGACCCTTATCTCACAAACAGACCATGCTTTTAGCATGTCCGAACGACACCGAACCAGACCAAAGGTCAAAGGGTCAGCTCCAAGGGATCAACCAATGGACACCAGGCAACAGGAGAATATAAGCAAAATCTCCAGTTTGTAACAATAAGATTCTGTCTAATGATATTTGATTGTTTCTTATATAGGACAAGTAACAACAAAAGGATTGATTAACACTAGGGTGTCAATCCTGGCCTCTCTGTGCCATGCATGAACGCGCACGCACGCGCGCACGCGCGCACGCACGCACGCACGCACGCACGCACGCACGCACGCACGCACGCACGCACGCACGCACACACACACACACACACACACACACACACACACCCCTTCCTCTGTCCCTCTCTAGATAAGAGTCATAAACTACAACCCACAGTCCAATCCTGGGTAGTGACCAGCAGAACACTCTTCACAGACACAGATCAAAGGATTAATGTAAAATTAAATATATCTAACTGTTCCCTAACTCATGAGATGTTCCTATGTAATAGTTTAATCCCAAACTTTTGTCCCATAGAATGTTTGAAATGTAAAATGTAGATTTTAAGACAATGTCCTTCATGTGACCATACTGTCAGCATCCTTCACACAAGGTAACACACTACATGAAATCCAGAATGTGCATATTATTATTATTACAGTCGAAGAACTGCTGTGTAATCCATATTTATAGACTATTAGCTTTAGGAAATGTTTATATTGTTGTTTGATTAGCTGACCACTTGTATGTATCAAGTTTTCCTTTTTGAAGATTTTGACAACTCATCTGGTCAACGCCAGTCTCCTCTAAAGTTATCCAACCAAAGTTAGAGTTTATTTTGCATCAACCCGCAAGAGACGCCGGCAGATAACACATCTGCACGACCGCCTGCAGAGAAGCCGAGCAGAAATCAAGAGTGCCCGAGACAGAAAGTCTCCTAGCAAACTCCACCAGAGCTGAACCGCTGAGACACCGGCAGAATCCGTCATCATGATAACGGGACACGGCTTCCAGGAGAATCCACCTAGGTCCCGCGTCTCTGGGGTTACCATGGCAACCACAGCCACCTGGGTTCCAGCCGAGGTGCTTCAGGTACAGCGCAACTCACAGTAGGCCAGTCTTAACACTCTGCTCATAACTGGGTTGATGTCGAAATATAGCAATATTTAATCATCAAACCTAATTCTTAGATGTAGTATCATTAGCTGTACAGCCACAGTGTATAGCCATAACATATTTTCTCCCACCATTGCCAACTCATCACACTGCTCATTTCCTTATTATTTTCATCTTTATGATTATTACACCTTGCGTTTACTCTGTACATAGAAGTTTAGTTAATAAACACCTGTATTTAAACCCATTGGCAATGAAGTAATTCATTGTTGTCCTCCCAGAGGACTGGTGCCCCACCCATTTCAACGAGAGTAAATTCTAAATTATGGCGTTAATGATACACCACTATCAACATGACAACATCATTTCTCTGTTCTGTTACAAATCAATGATGTCACACGTTGTGGTTACAGTTTGATTAGATTTAGACACAAAAGTAACTTGGTAAGGCTTTGGTAAAGCACATGATTTTTGGTTAAAATAAGTTCTTTAACAAGGTCAGGGAACACAAAGGGCAGACTGGCCATCAGGAGTACCTGGAGTTTTCCTAGTGGGTCGCTGGACAATTGGGCCGGCATTTTTGGGGCCATTTTAATATGATGGACTATGGCCGCCCAAATACTTTCATTTACCCCTACCTTGTAGCCAGTTAAATTGAGTCCGCGTGCATCTGCCCCACCCCCATTCCCATCGCTGTTGTCAATCAATCAGACATGTCACATTCTGTGACGAAACACACACCTAGACCCTAGCCCATGTATCATGCACATCTTGTATTAAAATCCTGGATTAAAATTATGCTATGAAACGCAAGGGTTGTGCTGAAAGGTTGAGGGAGAAGGAAAAAAAGTTTCCTGAGGCAGGTGAAGCAAAGTACCTGAGAATTACTGACTTTTTATTTGGTGACAATGCCAGCGAGGCCTGCCCCAGTACTAGCGGTGACATGGGTGAACATGGGCCCAACAAGACAGACAGCAGAGATGAGGCCAACAGCAAAAAATCCAATCAGACTCAGCACAGCCCCAAGAGCCCAGGCAAAGCACCTGTGACATGGTAAAATTGATGATGACAATGCCTATTTGCCTAGCTTGCTTTTTAGTCATATCAGTCACAATTGAGGTAGCTAGCAGTTAAACAAGTATCAATGACACATCATTATGCTGGCTAACTGTTTTTGTTTGATTAGCTTAAAGTCTAACCACAAGTCAGATCTTTGTTCCAGGTTTAATGAAACAAAAAATACTGAAATGTTAAATGTTGGCCATTAAATTTCTCAACCTGCTGTAGCTACTGTCTAGTTGAAATTTAGCCTGTTTTATCTGTTACTACCACTAGCACCATGGGTTTAGGAGCTCGAAGCAAACCCTGTCTTGCTTTATTTGCAACCCTTTTCTGACTAGGAATTAGGGATGGGCACATGAAGAAATTTCCTTGATCGATCATAAGGATAGGATTAATGATCAATTATTGATTCATTATTTTTTTTTTTTAATAGTAAAAAATGCCTATGGCAGAAAATACTAAAGAAATTGTCTTTTTCCTCAATTAAATCTTTATTCCAAGAAGAAATTATAGTCCAACAACAATCCTCTTAAACAAGGCAGTTAAAGTTTAATTGGCCCCTGCTGGTTGCTGCCACGTAGTGAAAGTCATTGCATTGCTTCAAGACATACTACACAACACAACGTCATTGATGCACACGTTAGATCGATCAGATTCCACATGATCGACAAACGATCAATTATCGATAATCAATTAATCATGCCCACCCCTACTAGGAATGTATCAAAAATGTTCTCTTAAGTAAAACTTTTACAGCGTAAAAATACTGCCTATACAGCCACTAGGTTTGTATGTACATTATAAATTATTTGTCGTAACAAAGAGTTCAGGTGAGGTGAGAACTTTACTTGAGGAGAGCTAGATAGGTGTTTCTAATTTTGAACATTTTTTTACTTGCATAAAATTGTCCAGTTAGCAGAAAAAAAGGTATGTACCTCAAATCACCAAGATAACACCGCAAGATCGGTCCACTGATGTTCCTACTCTGCCACTGCATGTGGTAATAACCTCAGGTCACTCCCATACAACTTTTATAAATGGAGAATATTCTTTAAAAATTGCATTGAATGATTCTGAATAGTTGGCAATTTCAACTACAACCCACTAACATCCCTCTTAATTCTCACCCTTTTTGACATAAAAACTTGTAGAACAACAAAATTAAAAACTCTAGATTTTTATCTATCTATCTTTTATCAAAAATTTCTCTCTTCTCTCTCAGTGTTTCCATTCTTTCAATGTAACAAGAGAAAATACAGTGCTACTACAAGTCTCAGTCCTCCTCTGGGAACTCTGAGCAGGAAATCCCAACACCCTGAGATAGAAAAAATAAATCTTTTATGTCGTGCTATAGAACCATTCACACACACAGTTGGCTTGTTGAAACTCTTTTGAATTCATTCAGCAGCTTCCTTTAAAGAGGACCCTGAAGCTTAAAAGAACTCCATATGGACACACCATGTGGATAGTGGGTGACAGTGTGTCACCATTCAACACTGGGATAAAGATAACAGCACTCTTATCTGCAAAACTGTGGCTGTAATTACGAGCTATTCGTAGGTATGTCAGAGATTTAGACTGACGACGATGCTCCCCGAGGGCCGCGCACCAGAATGTTAGAGCTAATTTCTAATTAGCAACCTCTATTGACTGCGAAATAACAGCCGATTTGGCCCGGTGTCCTCGTAATGAATTCAATTACCAATGAACGCAGAGTGGAATTAAAAGCACATGCAGCCAACCCTCTGTGCTTCAGCCGTGTCCCTGCAGGAAGGTGGAGGAGTGAGATTAACGTATTAAAGAAGGTTTAGCCACACAAAACACACACATATCCACACTGTCACATTTTCAATGTCTTAATGAATTCACAGAAATTATATCTCTGATGGTGTTTATCATTACTGCCTTCACAGCTTCCTTAACAGTTTAAAGATGTGACCGTATTGTCTCTTTTCTTTTTAATTTCCTTGATTGGCTCAATTATCCTGTCCCTCTTGAGAAGAACAGAGATCTCAAAGACAGTGTTACTGTGTGTGTGTGTGTGTGTGTGTGTGTGTGTGTGTGTGTGTGTGTGATCATATATGCTGGTATGTATATTTTAAGGTGTTAGGTGCAGCGTTTTTCACATCAATAAAACATTGCCATGTTAATTTTGAGACATTAGTATAATTACTGCATGCAAACAAGAGCATTGCCAAGGAGACTGACAGTTTCTACACTGCATGTTAGATGATGTCACACTGGGTCGGATTTGTGTGCTGAAGTGCTTCATGGCGCCAAACAAAGATGAAACTTTCTCACTGTGTCAGATGGTGCAGGGAGTGAAGGGCTGTTAGGGAAAAAAAACTCAGTCCCAACATGTTTATCCTCTTTGGCAAAAGCAAAGAGAAAACTGTTTAAGTGATGACAAAGCAAAATAGAAAACATTATCTTTGTGAGGATAATGAACAGATTTATGCAAAATATAGTTTTAATTATAAAGAAAAGTCTAATTTTTATGTAATTTGAGACAAATTTTCAGATTTCTGGCCAAAAATGTAATCTGTTATGATTATGATAATGTTGCATTCATCAACACAGTTGCTGAAACCTGGTGATATTGCTAAAAAGAAGGCTGAATTTGACAGGCTTCAAAGAGACAACATTTTAGACGGATTATCTAACAAAGTTGTTCTTTCTCTTATTGACAAGAAGCAACAAGATATGGTGAAAATATGGGCTTAATTTAATCTTTTGAATTTGGTTTAGTTACAACTTGGGTGTAAACAGTGAAGCCAGATTACCTAAAACACTTTATATTAGAGTAAAACAGATAGAGGGAACCCACATTTCAGTAAAAATCTGTCATCGTAAAGTAAAGATTCGTTTGCACACTATGGTTATTATAGTAGATCAAAGTTGATCTTTGAAGGTGGTACTACAGTCTTATTTGTTTGCATTGTTTCTGCACAATAAGGAGCTACAGTTAATGTACCAATAAGGTCTTGATGTTTAACCTTTTACATTTAGGTTTTCTATTTAAATTTACCCTTAAGCAACTGCAGAGTTAGATGAATCATTTACTTCACAATGTTTTTCAATATCACATATGGATTCTGTGTTTGCTTATTCCACAACTATTGAAGCTACATGCAGCTAGTATCCAATGGAATATTTAAACCTAGGAGACCATGTATTTATGTCTGCATAACTATGTCAAATGTAAATATCTAAATGTGCTTCCTCCTGAAATGTTTGGTATCTCTGGAAGCCTTAACATCTTGACTACAATTTAAAACAATCCTGTGTTGGTTTTAACAAAGTTTGGCAGTAGAATTTATTGGATCCAAAGGTGAGTGTGGAGTTAAAAACATTTTAGTTCATACACCAGTGCCTGTGTGCAAGTAAGAAAATATGTAGTAAGAAATATGTTATGATCCCATCTTATGAAATGTACAGGCTTTTTATTTAACTTCTTATATTTTTACTCTATTTTATATCATAAATGCTCACATCATAAAATTGAACACAACAGCAAATAGGACTATAATGAATTTTAACAATTAAAATGAAATAGTACATTTGCTAAAAAGTTGGAAAGGAGTCAATGACACACATGATGACACATGATGAGCCACTGTAATTCAATAACTTCTACTTCAACAACAGAACAGAGTCATAACAGACCAGTCTGATGTGTGCAGGATTGCACAGGATTAATTTGTAACTGCTTGGTGTCATCTGCATGTGATTCAATAGGTAAACGCAGTGGAGAGCCAATAAACACAAATTTTTAGACCAATCTGAAGTCGTCTGCTGCCTTCAAAGTGATTGTTTTCTGCGAATTTGCTTTGTGCTTTTAATTTGCTCTTATTAATAGAATCACCAAGGTGGCAGCAGGCTGATGTTACGCAAGAGACAGATGTGGTTCTGAGACGTCTTCTGTCGGCACAAACTAAAAATAGCCAAACAACAGTCAAAATACCAACAACATGCTTTGCGCTACTTCGTCTAAATGAGCCTCTCGTCTGTTTTTACCCATCCTCCCACCTGTGAACCATGCACTCAGGAACAAATACAACACAGACGGGCAAAGTGAATTTCAAGGTTAGGAAATTACCAAACTGCCATTTACGGTGATTTTTGCACTGCCACAAAAATAAGGCCCATTACACTTTACATTCACTCAGCTTAATTAGTGAAACAGTTGGATGGTTACAGCCCTAGTCAACTCAATTATAATAAATTTAATATGGCTGATTCATAAAAACACCCGTAATATAGCATCTCTCAACATGAGGTCAGAGGATACTGAACATCACCTCTGGTAGAAAATGGTCACAGCTGATATAAATTTACAATAATTATGTTGCTTTGGGGAATATGACTAAAGCTAGCAATTGTGGGGGAGTCTAGTCAGAGGGCATACAGAGAATACAGAGAAGATAAGAACATGTTTATATACGATACACGGTAAACTGAAAAAAATATGATGTTGCTTCAGAGCGCATCCCTTCACTTTCCTCAAATTTATGCAGATCTTTCACTATATAAATGGTTGTCTGCCTCCTTGACTGCAAAAAACAGCAATCATCACTCCATGCCCCATGGGCACAAGTGTGTAATGAGAACAGATCTACAGCAATAACACAAAATCTGTGCCTGAGCACACACAGAGAGCTCTGCATGAAGGTTTTCAGCGGCACTTTTTGGTGTGTTTGTATTCGTCTTCCATTTCTCTCTGTGCCAAATGAGGTCATGCAACGTGTGTGGGGGGGACAAGGGGGGGTGGGGGGGTGAAGTAAGAAATTCAGGATGCAGAAAGATGCTAGGAGAAAACACAGTTTGTCCTCAAAAGGAGTGACAATTTGAATTACAGATTCACTGTAAAGAGGCAAGTTTTTGATGGGGTGTTGTTGTCATTTGTCATTTTCCTGAAACCATGTCAAACGACCAAGGTCAAAGGAACTTGACTCATCCTCTACCTGGTTAAAATTCCTCACTGTGCGCCTGTTTACTCAATGCCTTTCAGCAAGCTAAATAGAGAGTGGCATCATGGGAACAGTAGTATTCATGGCTTTTCAGAGCTGCAGGTGAATGAAGCTATGGGAATGGGGATAAAAGGGAGAAAGAAAGAAAAGGAAGGAGGTGGAGAAAATTATGCTCCACAACACCACCATGAAAATCTCACAGGACAGCAGCCCAGGAGAGGAGCATGAGATTTAGAAAACGCCCCTGTGCCACCCACTACTGCTTCAGGCTTAGATAAATGAAGGAGGGAGGAGGAGGAGGAGGAGGAGGAGGACAAAGATGAAGGTTGGAGCAAGATGAAAGATGAAAGCCAAGGCACATACCTCACAGGAAGCTCTGCTATCAGATCAGAAAGTAAGTTAATTTACACCTCAGTAAAGTGTACAGATGGAAAATGATGAATTACTGATAGAGTCCCAAGTTGACAGTACAAACCCATGCCTGCTCTCTGTGTTGGTTTGCTGGAACACAGTCGTTATAGCTATGCATCTAATGTTAGCAGCAGAGCATGTCCTGTGTCAGAGCAGCTTAAATTCAAGCCTGAGGCACTGCAGCTCCACTGGTTGTCTGTCCAACCAGCTAACTGACTGCACTCTGGGTCTGAATCACTCACCACAGAGAGCAAAGGGACGAGAACAGGCAGGCTGCAGACCTAGAGGCTCAGACTGGAGGCTAAGAGACTCTTATATGTGATAAGTTGTGGACACCAGTCTCCTGGGTATGTTCATCAAGCCGTTTTTGTGAGGAACTCAGCAAGCCACCGACTAGCACTCCAAACATAAAGACTGGGATGAATCGAGGGATGTAAAGTGAAAAAGTACACGGTTCACCAGCAGCAAGATACAGCATGTCAGTCAACACCCTGCTGACAAAGAGAAGCAGAGTTTCTTTACTGTGCAGGTCTTTGGTGACAAAACAGCCCAGACTGTTGATACCTTTAGAGACTCCTCCAAGTGACGATAAGCTCCTCAAAGCCTGGGATAAACAAGGTTATATCACAGATGCATTCAACAAGCGCTGGCTGGGATTCAAGAGTAAGCCCCTGCGGAATGAGTGAACATTTCATGCTACTACTTGAGGCTCATAAATGATACTTTTAATTAATACATTCAAACTGTTTCTCATCTCAAAACCCCTTAGGGTGACACAGAGGTGTGATGTTTAGCCTGAAATCATCAACAGCACCTAGAGAGGAGCTGTATAAATATTCAACCCAACCATAACACTGCTAAAAAGCTCATCATAAACTAGAAATGGCAAAACAGGTTGAATTTTTTCATCTGATGCATCTATCAGCAGAACGACACAGGTTCAACACTGTGAAAAACACCTTATAAATCATATGACTGCTTCTTGATCCGCCTTCTGTGTGGTTGGTATTTGTAACTACTTGGTTGAGGTTAAAGAGGGATCTTGGTCATGTTTAAGAGGAAACCATCAATGACTGTTGGTAGGACAAAGGTCTCCACAGTAAAATCCATGCTCTTTGTGACCACAAACCACTCACTATGTCCTCCTCCCCAAGAAGGTTTGTGGCGCAACTACAGCATGCTACTTGTGTCATTGCATCTCAGAGATAATTATATACACGGCCACAAAAGATTGATAGTCAGGAAAATGTAAAAATAGGTTGTTTCAGGTGTTTGTCCAAACAATCAATACCACTATGTCCCAATGAAGGCAGTGAAAAATACCAGAGATTGAAAGTATTCCAATACTTATATGTGCTATATGACTGTGAGTTCCTAGAGAAAAGTTTTCCAGATAAGAAGCCATTTGCATCCAAGTCAGGTAGAAAACTACTCGGCCAATACCCAAAAATCACACTTATACATTAAGACCATTTGCTGTCAACCACAGTACAGTCAGGCCAAAACAAAAACCAAAGCAAAGCACACAAATGAGAAAGTTGCGACGTATTGCCACTTTCTTTCCTATTAGTAGTAAATTATGTTTTATGTATCTTATTAAATGTTCAAGGTATAGACAAACTAAGATTAAGGAGTCTACATAAACGAAGACAATGAGAGATCCTTCAGTGATCTTTACTGAATAGATTTCAATTTGCTTGATTGCTAATGATTGAGCTTCATTATTCACCAGAGTTATTGTATCATTATCTGGGGACAGATTTCATCCAGAACTCCAGAATTATGATTTAATCAATTAATCATCAGTACAATAGAAAAAAGAATGCAGGTTGTCTTCTTCTTCTTCATTACATCTACATAATGATGATTGTTAAATGTTGAAGATTTTTTTGGAATTTCATAAAATATCTTCAAATGAAAGATTCTCGAGAAGGAATCAATTGTTGTTTTGTACATTGTTCTGAAAATTGTTTCCAAGGTATTAAAATATTGAATTCCTCTTCTTTCCTCAACGGGGAAGCAGTTAGGTGAAATTATAAATGATTTATTATATCTTTGCTGGATAGCCATTTCTAGACCTGTCATGATAATTGTGTTATCAACGTACAAGATATGGAAATTACCTTGATCATTTTTGCTAAACTCAATATTGCCCATTATGTTTACATGTGTGCTGGTTTACTAAGAATGTCACCAACATTTTAGCCACATGACGCCACAATAAACAGCATTTCTGGCCAAAATGGACTTGGTTTCAAAGCAGAATTCAGTCCCACACAGGTCTGGTGAGGGAGCATTTTGGGTTTAAGCCAAATGAGAGAGGAGAACAAGTGTCTCCCATACATATGTTGAAATTGAGTGATTTTATCTACCTGGGTGGGCCACCCAAATAGAGCCACCTTATAACACCTTATTTCACTCTACCGAAAAAAGGCTTCCCATCTTTGATTTGATTTTCCATGTAAGAGAATTTTTCCTCTCCAAGGTTGTAGGACTTTTTCCAATTGTCTCCATTTTCCTTTCTTAATTTATCTTACCTAGATCTTTTAAATTTCCCATATCCATCGGGCAGTTACTCCACTTGACTGAGGCTCGGCAATGTGGGTTGAAATCTGTACCTCTCAATGGTCCTTTCTCTTCACTCACAATAGTGAATTATCAAAGTTTAGCTTTAACTGAGACATTTTAGAACAAGGATTTAAACCAAATATAAGTGCATCTGGCTGCAGAAAAAAAGTTGCATCATCTGCATTTGAACCTTCTGTACATTAATTCTTTCTTATCCTAATAGCGAGAGCAAAGTGTGATAGTAGTCTCAAGTGTTTCATATATATGGGATCTTTATAATGCCCTTCTGGATCTTGCTTGTTTGATGATATTCTCTGAGTGAGAGAACAGTTAAAAGATGCCATCAGAGGTTTTTCAATTTCTATGAAAAGTCTTATAAACCTCAATGGGAATACCATCATACCATCTCAGATGATTTAGCAAAGGTGAAAGAATTGATGACATCTTGGTCGGTGAGGGTTCATCTAATGTAGTGTTTTCCAAGAGAGAGAGAGATAGAGAGAGAGAGATACGTATGGGATGCGTAGCTTTTTCACCGCAGTAATTAAAAATCCATACCAGCCCTACCAGTGAGACTCTGTGGTTCTTTCTCAAAAGAGAGTGAAGCTTTAAAATTAAGACGCTGCTCCCACAATATTTCCTGTGAAGATGTAATTATAACACCATTTGTGGGATGCAAGTTCAGAATGTTTTTCTTGCTAGAATTGCTGATTTAATCTTAAGAAGGGCGCAGTACATTTCTCCCCTTTCTCCATCCAAATGGCACAACTAGTGATAATACCATTTACATGCTCATAGCATAAATTCCAATTCCAGTTTTTTTTTGTTTGTTTTTTTTCTACAGAGGGCAGTTACATTTCCTCAAGCCTTCTTACACAGTTCATTTATCTCTTCCATTAAGCCCAATTTGAAAGTCTCCCAGATGTTGTATGGGTCAGATGAATTTTTGTTATTTAAAAAAAAAAAAAAAAAAAAAAAATACATAAAACTGAAATATAAAACTGAAATCACACTAGCATAAAAGATTCTTTAGTGCTCCTCACTGAACAGTTTTCAGAGATTAATTTGCTGGATTTCTCATTAAATCAGAATCATAAACAAACAGTCACCAGGCAACACTGCAGCTGCTCACTGAATAAACTTCAGCTCATCTCCTCCAGAAAGAAACCAAGCGGAGATACTATGTGTGCAATACCCTATCCTGATGAACATACTTCGCAAAGATATACTGTTACCCAGAAAGTTCTTCTTCTTCTTCTTCTCATAAAATAATGTAACATATCAGTTTGAAGTCTGAGCTGAATGACACCCAAAACCACCCATACATTTCAATTAAAATTAATTAGCTCATTAGTTTGCTTTCAGCTGAAGGGTACAAGTAATTTGGGAAAATGAATGAAAACAATCGCTGACTGTCACCATGAAAGCTTAATATCTTCGCTGTCTTGTACATAATGGTGTTCTACATAGACTGTAGCTATAGAAAGTAAAGAGAGAGAGAAACAGAAAGAAAGATTTGACCAAAGTGCTGGGCTCGTAACTCTGTCTAACTTTCATCACTCACACCTAATTTCAGAAGTTATGTTATAAGTTTTCTTATTACCCCTTTCAAGAAAATAATTTGTCATTCTGCTTGTTAAATTACATGCACTTAAAACCTCAAAATTATCTCATACCTTCACTTCTGTTTATGATCAGGGAAACCCAAGAATAAATAAGTACAATGTTCGTTCTTCATTTTGTTCAATAAAATTAATTTGGAAAGAATATTTTCACCTTGAAAAACTAAATCTGTCTCTCATTTTCCTTTAGGACAGTTTATATTGAAAGGAAGACAGCCAAAAGAGACATACAGATCAGTGGATCAAGGTGGTATTATAGTTATTAGACAATGCAGCCAGTCATAGTTGGCCGACTTTTCAGGAGCAACATCATTAATAAGTGTAATAAAGTTTGAGAATACCACAAATAGTGGCTTTTATCTACCTAAACGTTAGAGCAAACCAGGCCCTTATTTGAAGATTATACTAAAGACAGACCTTTACTTCTTAACATGTTTTATTTTTGTATTTTTTTATATTTCATTTTTTTTTAACTGCTCCCATTTGTTTCTTACTGCTTTTATCCCATAATGTCTTTGTTTATCTTAATTCTTTTTATCTCTTTCTGTTGCTTATGTTGTTTTGGTGTCTATACCCCCTTTTTATTATTTCTATCCCCTTTAATTGCTTACATCATCTTACATCTTATTTTGGTCCTCCTGGTCTCAATCAGTGTTGTTGGTTTTCTTGTGTTGCTTGTGTTGCTTGCTTGGGTTCTTATGGGTTTATATGTTACTGTTGTTGTTTGGGTTCTTCTGCCATTGTTCTCTTGTATGTTTGTGTATGTTTTATGTCAAAGCACTTAGTAAACCCTTGCTTTTAAAGATGCTATATAAATAAATTGATTATTATTATTATTACTTATTAATCCCAATGTTTTCTACTTTGCCAGTTTTTTTTAACTCAACTCTTCCTTTTTTCACATTAAAAGCCTTCCCAAAGTTCAACAGACATCATTTAGCCACTTCTTGGTAGACCTTTAATGATCATGAAGTGTCAAGTTTCATTCAAAGTAGCTTAAAAACAATTGAAAACACAGCAAATTGGAAGAGACAGGAATTAGTCAATGAAAACTGTATTAATCAGAGCCATTATAGCACACCATTCGTGATGTTTTTTGCTCAACTTTTAATAGCTTTATTTGTGAAAGCTGGACATAATTTGAATAGAAATTATGGTTTGGGATAGAACAATTCTTTCACAGTGTAAGTTCACTTATTTTAGCCTGAGTCGGGCAAAGAGAGCAAGAACAATGAAAATGCCACGTCTAAATCGGAATCAAATTGCATTCTCATAATTTTAGATGCTTTTAATGTGCACATGAGACCAGAAATTACACACTTACAAGGCAGCCAGGTAATAACCTTTCCAAGCCATTTAACAATTGTGTAACTGAAACTGAAAAACTAATTTGTTCCATTACTTTGACAGTTCTGTTTGATCATGCATACTTCTCCGCCATGCGCTAACTTAATTCTCACCTCTTTGTGTTCAGATGCAATTAGGATTTCCTCAGCACTTTCACAGGCCCAATCATGCAGCCACTAAATTAGAAGAAGTACCAGAGAGCTCCTGTGGATTCCAGCTGTGCCAGTACCAGCACAAAACTGGGCTAAAGTCTCTCTACATCCACTTCATTCGAGCAGCCCAAGGGTTTAAAACTGCAACACCAGTGGCTGAAAGACCAGGATCCCCAAGGTGCCAGACACCCGCACTCAGCAGCAAACAACTTATTAAGGCTCCAGCAAATCAACTTTGATGGCATAAACGCAGAGCGCTTATTGCTTATTGATATATCACACATGAGAGAGGACCTCATCTTTATTAATGGATGTAGTGATCAATCTGCTCAGTGGCAGAGGGAGGGATGAGTGTGTGTTTGCATTTGTGTGTGAATATGTGGGCAGTGTATTTACTAATCGAAAGAAGAATGCACACCTGTGGGTGTGTGTGGATGTACTTGTGCCAGTGTTTCTCAGTATGCATGTGCTTTACATCAGTAATGACATTTGCAGCATGTGTATTGGTGTGTAAGCTACCACACGTTTGTGAGTGTGTCTGTGCAAGGGCTGGAGATTATAACATCAACACTATGAAAATAAAATGGCAACCAGTGCAACAGCCCTGCAATATGACTTTCATGAAACATATTCATAAACAACTAATTAATCGTATCTACACAACATTTGTTTTTCCTACAATATCAGCTCATACCACCCAACCCAAGCATCTCCTTCAGACTTCTATGGAGTACAGGGATGTCAAGACAGTAACTGTTTTCTCCAAAACATACTTATTATTAAGTATATTTTGTAGGAGAAAGGGTTGGTTGTTGGTATATGACTTTTGTATAATATTATAAATAGTAGATTGTATTTTGTTGTAGTTACTGGGTATTACAAATGAAAATGACTTAAATGTTTGCAAGTAGTATCATCTAGTATGTACACAAAAGAAGAAGAAGTAGGATGGAACTTTGTGGTGTAACAAAAGTAACTGGAAAAAATCAGACTACAAAGTAAATAGGAACAATGAGACTGTTTGACATCCTGGACAGGCTTTTTGGTGTATATAGGTTGATGGAATGCAGTTTAATTGACATCTATCAGCAAAGGTATTGTATCACTCCCTTTATGTACAAAAACTGTAAAACCAATAGAAGGTGATAATTGCTAATGGTCCATTGCATTTAACTGCTGTTTGTGGTATTGTGTCCACTTGTATGTGGTTTCTATGTGTATGTATACAAACATCAGTGTCCTCATCACTATACCTGTCATCAGTCACACTGGACTCCAGACGGTTCCTTTACCACCTGAAATATGATTTCAACACACAACTATGACCACTTATAAATCAAACTGAGGACAGAGCAACAGCAATACATAACGGAAAAAGATAGAAAGAGAAAAAAGGGAGGGAGGAGAAAGCCTGCGATGGCATAAATAAAAGATGAGTGGGCGACAGATGAGGAGGAAACATGTAAGACCAGAAGGAGGTACAACTGCTAACCAGTTCTTGTGGGGACAATGACACTGGAATATGAAGAAACGCTGGTTTGGTGGAGGCTGAGACGAGCATATGTTGTACTGAGAATGATCAGTATTGACCCAATAAATGAATATGAGGAGCAGCACTGAGACAGACTGAAGAGTAATTCATTTATTTATTTAGTTAGTTAGTTATTTTTCCTTTTATCAGGAAATCCCATTGAGATTTAAAAAAAAAAAAAGAAAATCTTTTACAAAAGAGATACCAGGGCAAGACAGCAGCCATGACTCACTCACGTGAGCTTAGTGCTGTCTGTATCTGGAGTTATACATAAACATTGATACTGCCTAATGACACGTCTAATCAAAGAGAGATGAGCAGGAAACACTGTATAAATACAGACATCTAGATATACTGTATGAATGCACAAGCACACATTTATTACTGCCTAAAGCAGCCTATCCGCCTACTGGCTGGCTCTCATATTCAATGGACTTTTGTGTTATTAAACTCCTTGTGTCAGCTCATTTCCTCAATGGCTGCCCACCTCTCCAGGAAATACTCTGTGCCACCTTTAATCTGTACTTCCTGCCACTCACAGGAAGTTCATTTATCTGGAGGCGGGAGAGGAAGACAACAAGCATGATAAGACTCTGGCAGCAGGGCCAGTGCAACAGTGTGTCAAAGAGTGTTTGAGAGGAGAAAAGAGGACGCAAAGAAAACCTATTGAAAAAGCTGTCGTCATGGAGACAAAACATCTTGGACATGCTGGGATGTAGCCGTTCCTCCCAAAGAAGCGGTAAAAACAAAAGCTTGCTTACTGTGCAGGCACTAAACATTAACTCCCCACACTGAGTTAGACATAGTGAAGAAGAAGTGGTGTCACCCAGCACTGCACTGAGCCACAATGAGGTGACAGTGGAGAAATAAAAACATCATCTCTTCTCCATCTCCAGAAATAATGTTGTAAACAGTCACTGGTCCAGAGAGACACCTAATCTCAACACAGCAAATGGCAACACAACTCACACCTGAGCTGCTCCGGTGTCCTCGCCTCCACTCTGGTAAACTCTCTGCTCATCTCAGCCTCCCTTCAGTATTCATCATGTGTAAGTAAGTGTGCATTCAATCAAGCCAAGCATGAGCACAGCAGAGGCCCAGGGGCACAAAAGAATATGTTCATGTTTTCAGCATGCTGTGAATAGAAAACACCTGTAGACAGTTGAACATACACGTGTCTAACTATAGACCTCACAATTTCCAAAACATGATCGAGTAGGTTGCACTGGCGACAAGGGTTGTCACCAGTACCGATACTTCGGTACCAAGTTGATGCCACGTGTTTTTTTCGTCGTATTTGTGGCAATAACAAACGGAAGATGGCGACAAGTTCAGGCACACAACTTGGTGTAGCTGATGCACCTCGGCTCGTCGAAAGCAAAAGCCAGAAGAGTTGCGTATGAAAATATTTTGCTTTCGAGGCGGATGATGAGGGGTTGATTATAGACCCGCAAAAGGCTGTGACTTCACACTTTCCAAACCACAGTTGAAATGCTGTGCAATAAAAATGTATTGCTTATATTTTAGCAAAGTATTGTTTACTTTAAAAACTTGAAGGCTACATGTCACTGTTCTTTTTTTCAGTGTCAAAAGTTGTTTAATTTTATTATTATATCTATTATATGTCCATATTTTTATGTCTCAGAGTATTAAAATGCACTGCAATAAAAAGTTGACTGACTGTATATTTTAATACTTGAAGGCTACATGCCACTGTTCTTTTTTGCAATGTCAATAGTTGTTTTATTTTATTATATCAATTATTTCCAATTTTTTTTTGTCTCAGGGCACTATAGCTGAAAAGCTGTGCAATAAAAAGTTGATTGTTTATATTTTAGCACAGTACTGGGTATTTTAAAAACAAACGCCAACGCAATACCTCAGTTTTAGTGCTATACTGATTAATTAAAGACCTTGTTTAAAGACCAATTTTGTCAGCAAACAATCACATTTGTGAGGCTGCAAATTATTTTTGCTTGAAAACAAAAAACTTTGATAACTGAATTCTTATCAAGATAGTTGGTGATGGACTTTTTTCTTGCAGAATCATAGTATTTGTTTGACTATTATTGTCCACCTGCAGGTAAGTAGTCTTGCAGTGGGGTCTCTTCCAGTTTAGAGCTTATTTGAGATCAAAGCATTTTTGTGAATATTACTGTGCTAGAAATATAATTTTTCAGTACACACAAATGACCGATATCTCAATGATTCAAAACAAATGTTCAGTATAAACTTTTCGAGGTCAAACAAGACAACAAGGTGCGCTGCCCATTTAAAACTGGCAGGAATGGCCTTTCCATGCATGTCCAACTCATAAAGATGTTGAAATCTGTGGCCTCAAAGACTAAAAGAAGGCCCACTGATCACAATCATCATTATTATCATCATTTACGCTATTGAATAATCTATAAAATTATTTTATCTTGAATCAATAAACAATTTGGTCTTTTAAAACGTTAGAAAATACTGTAAACTATATATGTCAGTTTTCCAGAACTATTATTTTGTCTGACCAAAGAGACATTTAAACCCAGTAATTCTCAGAACTGTTAATCTTCTGTCAATCCATGTTTCAATTACCTGACAATTCATTTCAGCACAGCATTTTGTTTGTTGGTGTATTTTTCCTGGGATCTAATTCAAACTCATCTCTCTGGATGCATCCAACAATATTTCTGCAATCAAACAGGGAAATTGTGTCGAAGAGACAAGCTGTATTTCACTCTTTTTCACTCTGTTTTTCTAAAGTTTGTTGAAAGTCACTCTGAGAAAAGTAGGAAGTCAATAACTATACAATTTAGTCAATGAGGCAGGTTGAGAGAAAGTGCTAAACAAATGCACTGTGTCTTGAACCACAGAAACATTTCTCACTGACAGCATTAATTTGTGCATCTCCATTGATTTTCCGTCTCTCAGCTTTTCAGTAAAAAAGGACAACACAACCTCTGTCAACCTGAAATCTGAAAAGTCTGCTGCTCATCAGATGCATGACCAGTGCATGTTATTTGTATTACATGAAACTAAGTGTCGCCCACCCCTACAGAAAGAGTAACAAAACAACACAACAAATTGCAACAAAAACTGCTGTTGTACATTGTCAGTGGAACTAACAAATGAGCACAAAATGTGAAAACTGTCAACTTCTTACATAATGAGACCTGAATATTTCAAAGTAATTGCTTGGTTTCCTCAGTTTCTGGGTATAGTTGCTGTCAATTTCACAGCCACTCGGGTTCATCCCCTTTCTTTCACCACCCCTCCCCTCTGCAAAGGTTTTCTAACCACAGACCTGCTCATAATACCCGACTGCCTGATGGCTTTTTTCATGACCAGCGCTGTGAATGATTTAACATATGCCCAGTCATGTCCTGGAGCAGGGAAAGGGAAGAGAGTAAAATGCAAGTTTCATTACATTTGTGCTGGGCTGTAGGCAAGTAATTACACTCTGGCAACAGCAGATTTTACCTTCTCCTTTGGACGGCCAGGTTGAATGACCATGGTTCTGCACCTACTCAGCAAAAAAGCCTTTATTGTGGAGCGCCTAAGGTGCCACAATAGGTAAGTCCTTTGACTGAAAGTATATCTTAGAGGCCTTTATTGAAAAGGAACTGCAAGTCACTTCAGTGTGATAGCAGAGTAGAATACATAGTGAAAGTCTAAAAGTGCATTGGTGTGATAGAAGATAATGTATTTTCTTTTTGCTTTTGCACAAGGTCAACATGATATCAAACTTCTCAGAAAGATACATCTGCATCTGTCCAAAAGGTTAAAAAGGTCACACCTTGTGTGGGTCAGAACATGTCCAGAAATCATGAATTGGAGAAGATGAAGAACATGAAGTTCATCCACTTCTCCCTCAAGCTAGCAAAAAAATAGTCACATGGATATGTGTACAGCTATTTACAGCAGAATTTTTTTTAAATTTCAGTTAAGTAATAATCCCTTTGCTACATTCTAAATATTACAGTATAAAAATATTAAACAAAACAGTAATATATCTATTCCATTTCCAAGCTAAAATGCTAATCATCACTTAGTTTCAGCGTCTCAAATATGAGGATTAACCATTTTAACATTTACTTACATTTTATAGACAATATAGCAATTAATCAGTTTAATTGAGAAAGTTTAGCTAATTACGCTTTGGCAGCAACCGTAATCAATGGCTGGATTATGTTCAGTGGTAGCTTTTTTTTTTTTTTTGTTGTTGTTGCTTTATTTTCTTTAGATAAAGCACTACATTTTGCACCAGTCACCAAAAGGGTACTGGGGGTGTATGGTGGCGTACAAAATGACAAATGTCACACCAGAGACCAGGGTTTGCATCTTTTTCCTTTAGTAATACCACAATCTTTCCCTTACCTTAACCAAATGCTGCCAGTGTCTAAAAATAACCATAAAAAGTTTAATAATGCTGTAGTCACCGAAGGTGGATACTGCACTGCAGGATCGGCTCTTGTTGCAGAAAATATATATGCTGTCTGTGAACATTTTACTGATATGTTTAGTATTTGTGACTTGCAAAATATGTTGATTAACAACATTTCTTTATTATGTTAATGGAGTTGTCGCTATTGCATTTTCTTCAAAATGCATTTGCTGTTGCATATTAGTTATATATATTATAGGTAGCAAGGTTGAAGTGCCATTGCTCTACCGTATGCAAGTGATCAACAGCCGAGGACAGGGACCCCCACTGAGGTCACAGTATAAATCTGAGATGATTAATAAAGTTTGCAAAGAAAACCAAAACCATTTTCCTGCTCCATTTATTCATGTTTATTTTTGAGGATATTTACATTGGCTTAATGGATAGTTTTGCCTCTTCAAATTAAACAATTTGAAAAAGTAAACTCTCACTCTTTGCTTGCTCGAAGTGCTTACAAGTCAAAGACATGTGTAACCTTTGATGAGGGGATGTGAGTTGACTTTTTATCGTTTTAAAGGGTCACGAGTCAAAAAGGGTGTCAACACTGGCCAGATCCAATAATATAGATCTTCCAAGTACCATTTTTGTGTGTCTAAAGTTAGTTAATGACTCTATAGCTTCCTACATGGAGCCCTGAAGTGATTGTGAGATTTGCTTGGTACTTATCTGTAAAGTTACAATTCTTCTATATATTACAATAAACAAGCCAAACATAAAGGTAATCTGGCAATGTTGTATTAGTCTATGATAATTAGCATTTCAATTATTTTGGGTCTTTTTTTTCTTGGTTCCTCCGTTGTGAAAACCAGAGAAGAACCAGGCTTAAATCTATCAAAGCGTATAACTTTTTAAAAATAATAAAATGGTTCAAATGCTTGGCAACATTTGGTTAGGAACCTTTTAATCTTCAACAGGCTCAGTATAAACGTCTTGGGGCTAGCCTGTATTACTTTTCTCAAGGGATAAATCTGGTCTGTAAATTTAAGTTAAACACAGACTTAAACCCCATTCGAAGGGGATTAGGTTTCCAGAGAGAGCTGGGTAATGGATATTTGACATGCTCCACAGTAACTAAACTCATCATTCCTGACGGCATTTTAGCCAGTGACAAATTACAAGAGGAAGGTTATAATTGGCCTGGGTATTTTAGAAGAAAATAATATGACCCATATCACCAGCAGCCCCAGATGTCTCCCGAGATGATGAACTTTAAAATATAAGATGTCTGTCTGGGCGAGACATAGACGACTGAGTCTGAAAAGAAACAGTGGGTATTTGGAACTGTAACTTTTACTGGAGTAAGGGGAAGAAATGCACTTTGGAGAGGTTCTGAATCACTGATCAGAGAATATAATATTGAAATCATCCATCTTTCCCTGGAAGAGTCCTGTCAAATAGTAAATCTGTTTTCCCATGCAAATGTGCCAAACAACACACAAACAAATGGCATAAAGAGATGAGAAAAAAAATCTCAGGAGGCGCCCTTATAATAATAATAATAATCTGGTGTGAAAAAGGCTTTACTTGAATAAAGGGGCTGACACTGTTTGACATACTGTCAGTGATTCGAAAAGAAGAGGTGTTGGACAACTTTCAGTTCAGAGTGTGGCAACATCCTCACTTTTTAGCCACCTACTGATATTTTGTTTTAAACTGCAGAGATGTAATGAAAACAACACCATACACACATTCACATTTTATGACAGTTACTGCACGCCGCATGTTGTCTCCATAGTCACAGCCCACCTTGGGTGGTGCTAGCGGTACAGGCAGTACAGGTGGTATAGGCGGTATAGGAGGTATAGGCAGTATAGGAGGTATAGGAGGTATAGGCAGTATAGGAGGTATAGGAGGTATAGGCAGTATAGGCAGTATAGGAGGTATAGGAGGTATAGGCAGTATAGGAGGTATAGGCAGTATAGGCAATATAGGAGGTATAGGCAGTATAGGAGGTATAGGAGGTATAGGCAGTATAGGCAATATTGGAGGTATAGGCAGTATAGGAGGTATAGGCAGTATAGGAGGTATAGGCAGTATAGGAGGTATAGGAGGTATAGGAGGTATAGGCAATATTGGAGGTATAGGCAGTATAGGAGGTATAGGAGGTATAGGCAGTATAGGAGGTATAGGAGGTATAGGAGGTATAGGCAGTATAGGCAATATTGGAGGTATAGGCAGTATAGGAGGTATAGGCAGTATAGGAGGTATAGGAGGTATAGGAGGTATAGGCAATATTGGAGGTATAGGCAGTATAGGAGGTACAGGCAGTATAGGAGGTATAGGCAGTACAGGCGCATCTACTACTGCTGAGGCCAGTTTGTTTGAGCATTTGAAGCAGTTTTATAAACAAACAAGTGAAGACTCAGACGGTATATATAGATTTTAAATGTAACTAATGTCTGATTCTTCAGTGGTGTATAATAATTAATTTAGTTTGGGAGTGGTAATGATTTGGGGCTGGTGATGGATGGGTAGAAGGAGGATCTATTGAAAAACAACAACGTGAACTAGTTAATTTTTGGAACTCTGAACTTAGTTCAAAATGTAAAAAAATGAACTATGAACGTGAACTAGTTCATTTTCATCTGTATGAAATGAACTTTGAACTTATTCTTTTTAAGTGTGAACAGGCACACAACTGGTTTTTAATATATAGCATAAATGTTGGTACGTTGAAGCCAAGAAATTAGAGTGGACAGATTAAAGAGTTTGTCAGTTTGTGCTTAACTGTGAATGATGCACTCACGAAAAGGAGTTGTCCTTCATTTTCATTAAATATGGTAAAACACCATATTGACACCCTCTTAAAATAATGGCCTAAGTCATTTTTTCAGGTTTTTCAGGAAACACAAAAAACTCAACAAAAGAGTCACACTTTTGACATAGGCCATTATACAACCGGGGGTAGAATTGCATGTTCCCCTCAACTGAGGATTCAGGTGATTTTACCAGAGGTGGCCAGCATCATGAGGGGGTGATTTAGGCAAAAAAAACATTTTTGTCAAAACATGACTTAGGCCATTATTTTAGGAAGGTGACGATATAGGAATTTAGTGGAATCAATTAATCTATTCCCATTAATTTTGTTAGTTAGTAAAGTTTTGTTAATGTCACGTTAATTCCACTCAAAATTACTAGTTTTTATTTTTAAATGTCTTCAGAACTTCAGAAAAAATTCTCCACAGACTCCCCTAATTTTTGTAGTTTGTAGAAAACAGACATGATGGAAGCTTGCTGTGCGTCTCTAAAACGAGAGATGAAGGTAGTGCTCACCATGATGAAGTTTATGATTGACTTCGGTCCCTACCCACATACACTTACAGCATTGAATGTTGTCTTTGTACCATCACTGATATAAAATGGCTTCAAGGCTCCTGCTGTAAGTTCTTCATGTCAAATGAGGAATCAACTGTTTATTCTGAGAAAATACAAATGCAAAGCAAATCTGTCTGTAACATTTGTCAATGTGACTGAACACATGTCGATTCAACTTATTATCTTAAGTTTTTATCTTATACTACACCTGCTGTCTCTAGTTGAGCTAACTTAACTTGCTTAGGTTTACTATTTCAAATTTCTATTATTTTCTATTCTATTATTTCATTTGTATTTTCAAACTGAGTTCATTTAACTCACATTTTTAGGGGGGCAGAAGTTTTTAACTTGCAGGAATGATTGTAGTTTAGTTACTTAGCAAAGGTAACCATGTTCTTTAACCCAGCATGATTTTGAGTTTATCTGTCAGTCTGAGGATGAAGTATTCAAAACCTTAATCCCACACAAAGAGCATTTAGATAGAAAACTTTACCTGATTAAGATGGAAGAGAAAAAAAAGGCAAGAAGATGGACTTTTAAGCTGCTTGGTCTGTCTGATCATTCACACAGAAACTAATAAGGGTGAGTGACTCAGAAATTAGTTATCCAGCTGTCTGATGGTAAGGGAGGATTTGTAAACTGCAACTATAACAAGACAATGAGCAGTGGAAAGAACAAGGCAAGAAATATCTACAAACTGAAAAAAGAAATAATATGTGGATATAACTCTTTTTTCATTACTGGGGTACAAAGGCATAAGCGGTGGGAGGGTTGACTCTGTCCGGTACCAAATTGATGCCAAAATTCAGACAATTCTGCAGGTACTTGTTTTTGTTTGTAAATGTCATAGTTACTTGAGATGTGATTTTTCCAGGACTGACGAGGGCAATATGATAAGCGTCCTAGCCTCAAACAACAAAACTCAAAGAGAAGAGGAAAAAAGGCTCAGTAAACAACAACAACACGTTGAATGGTAGCAGCAAGTGTGGCAACACGTTCCCTGTGACTTGTGAAAAAAACAAAAGAACACGTCAAGACTTGAGGATGGAGATATTTTGTATTTAGCATAATATTTCAGCAGGGAGAAGTTATAGACAACCAGAAGCCAGTATGCAAACAGTGTTACAGAGCATTTCAAATGAAATGAGGAAACACCTCAAACTTATCTAAGCAGCTCAAAGACAAGCATCTGGATGTGTGCACAGAATTCAGGGCTAGTGGGTTTCAGTTGTCAACATTATATTAACATATCATCAAAATGTTCATGTCATGAAATGTTTCTGTTTTTGCTTGTGCGTTGCAGCAGCTGGTATCTGTTGAAACAATACTCCACACACAACATTCGCAATGGCTAATGTTAGTTTGTTTAACATGATGACTGGATGACCCAGTTCTGACACAGAGGGATTTTTTTATGTCTGAGGTGAGATGGAGTAAAAGAGTGACGGCAAACATATTGGAGTTATGCAGATGTGGTGGGCAGAGGTCAGTTGGCTGGTGAGAAACTAATTATGGCAGAGTGATTTGGACTAATAGGATCTGAGCCTCTGCACTGAGGTCAATTCCTCCGAGGACAGAACGATGATCAGTTCAGAGACCAGATGATACGTCTCCCCGCAGGCAAGCCCGCGTCTCTAATACCATTGCCCAAATGCTTCTCATTTTGTATCCCTCAGTTATCCTTCACTTTCATCACTCTTCTTGTTCTGCTTTTCCAAACCCTCATCCCGTCTTTCTTTCCCTCTCGTTCCTTCTTTCTCCACTTCTCCTTTTTGTGTTGCCTCTCACGCCAGTGGCTGTTGAATTATTGATGGGATGTTGAGCTGGTGAGATTTCTCCTGCTGCGGACTTGTTTGTTGGTCTGGGTTTGTGTTGCTTTCTCTTTCTGTTGTCATGCTGTGTCTGTGTGTGAATGTTTGTGTGTGAATGTAAGTATGCATTTGCGTTTGGGTAATCAAATCTGCTGGTGCATCACCGCAAGACTTTTTAATCAGTGAGTGCTTGTTCTAAACCATCACTGCATTTTGAGGAGCAGAAATGTATGCAGAACATGCACAGAAACGGACGTTCTCCGAATGTGTGCGCACAATCACACACACACACAGGCCTTTGTGTTAGTCATACTAGTCATACACAAGGACAACAACATGATTTATGGTACATGAATACAAAAAGACTTTGTTCTCCTGTGTCATATCAGTGAGTGAGCATTCCAAGACATAATTTCCCTCTACTACAACATCCCTGCATCCAGTTCTCCCTCATAAAGGCGACAATCACCATTATTGGCAGGGTTAGTTATATCAACATTCCTTTTAGTGAGTTATGTAAACTACAAAATTCAACTGTTGGCTGTTATTTGGTAAGTGTGCAAACATGCACTGGCAAAAAAAAAGAGAACAAAAATGGGACTTTTTCAGGTTTGGGATGTAACAGGCCTGCAATGGTCAAAAATTAACTCTGGTCAAAATAGATGTATTATAACCTTAGACAGTGCTACAAGTTTACTCAATACTGTCTGACAAAGTTTAGTTTGCTTTAACCAGGACAGGCAGTGACTGGGTTCTGCCTCTGGGATTATCACAGCTGAAATTTTTTATTTATTTATTTAAACAGTTCTTTTTGAGATCGGCCAATGGATAATGCCATTATATAGTAAATAACAGCCGGAATCCCTCAGTTATACTTTCTAACACATTATAATCAACATTTTCATAACACTAATCAGGATCAGGAATTTAGAGCAGCTTATACTGTTAGACTGTGAAACTATAACATAAGATAACTTGCCAGTTATCTTTTTGGGTCAAAAAACAGTGAAAAAAGGCCAATCATAATTTCAAAGAGCCCAAGTGATGCCTTAAATATTTTTTTTGTCTGACCAACTGTGCAAACTCAAAGATAGTTTACCTGTGATATGACAAAAAGATGTCATTTGAGAAGCTAGCTTCTGAGAAAACATAATGTTAGCTCAGCATCGAAGGGAGAGGCTGAGAGGTGTCAAGAAGGTCAATTTAAATATCTGATATCTTCAGCTTGAATTGTCAGACATGACTTATCAGTAGTTTGTCATTATAACCATAAGTAGACAAATTCACCACAGTCGCAACTACATATAATTCCACTTTTGAATGTAAAATACTTAGAGTAATGAAAAATAAATTTTATGTTTAAGATTAATGTACTTAGTATTACTAAATGTGATCTATAATAAGCAGGTCTGGTTTTCTAGATACAGATGAGTTTTCAAGTTGACTGAAGTTGACTTTAAGCAGAATACTTTAAATATTTGTCAGTGGCACACTTAAACCCTGGTGGGTTCTCCTCTTTTCATCACCTAATTTTTCATCCATGATTTTTTAACTACCTAAAGACTCATTTGTTTAGATCAATTGAAAATGTGTTAGATGTCTAATTTAATACTTCTAAAACCAATTTTCATATCAGGTTTATATTATTAAGTAGAGTTCACTAGTTACACGGTTTTCAGAGTTGTTTAAGGTCCCACTTTGATGGAGTAGTGTCACCAACCCACCCCCCAGAAAGGTACTAATGTGCTGAATTGACCATCTCCCAGACAATCCTGGCTCAAACACTAGCTACTAATTTACAGAACTATATGAAAATCCTACTCAGTGTACAGATCCAAGTCACCATACAGCCAGTCCCTGGGAAACACTATATTTAACCAGGCTGAGAAAATCAGCTCAGATGTTATTTCCATAGTTGCATTACAAGATGCTACATTTCCATTTACTAAGAAAAACTCTGAATTCCCTCTCTGAATAAATAATGTTTTTCTCTGGATAATTATAACAGCACACAGCGCAGAATATAGTCACATCTTGCCATCAAAGCACTTTGAGGGTTTAATGAAGAGTTTATACTCAAAGTACTCATTTGTACTAAAAAAATACCCCACACAAAGCAAGTTAATGTATTCAGTTAGCCAAGCACCCCTCTCACGCTGGAGATTTTCATCTATCAGGGAACCCACCTGCATTGTCAGACGCACATTCAGAGCTCTAGTTGATCCAACTGTTGTTTTTACAGCTAAGGCACTTGACATGAATATGCAAGCAATCTGGTCTAAGCTATTTAATTTTTTTTTTTATCCACAGAAGAGATTTTTTTTTTTGGAAAGATGCTAAAGGGAACTTCAGCTTGAAAGAGACCTTGAAAAATGACGAAGCTCTTGGGAGCCATTTTCCCTTCAGCTACCACCAACAAATTAATTACTCTACACTCTAAATGAAGAGGGCAAAAGTAGAGTCTACAGAAGCTAAGAGATGATGGGCCTTATCTTTGGCTGGTGAAAAGAGTTATTAGTGTATAGTGAGAAATCATACTGAGCAGCTTGAAGCTATTATACACTGATAGAGAGACCAAGAAAGAGCCATACATTAATGATTCCAAACCTGTTTCCATCAGCTTCAGTAAGACATCAAATTTTCATCTCTACTTCTTTAACCCTAAGCAACACACAATACACAATGCAAAGTTCAACTGTCAAAAACAGAAGTTTTATGTTTGTAATACGTTTCTTAAGGATGTCCTCTGAAACGAATTGCAGCCTACTAGGCATGCATAGTGACAGGGAAATAGCTCTATATTAGAAAAATACAGCCTCTATGAAGGCTTTCCTTTACTTTATTTTGCGTGTGTGTGCGTGTGTTTGAGCGCATTAAAGTTCAAATGCAGCTTTCAGCCAACAGCAGCTCTTAACAACCATGACTACCTGTATGATGCAGCTTAAAGGTGCACTATGCATTCCTGCATGGTTTGAGCGCGATTTTATTTTTGTCTCAAATCATAGGCATCTCCCCTTGATCCGCTAGCTGCCTGCCCCCTGAATACACTGTGAAAAAGTGCGGTCTCTGGAGACAACACAGGCGTCACAAACAGCAAACGAACACTAGGGGCACAGGCTGTGCCCCAAAACATAACAAACCACGTTCCAGCCAATCACCAACAAGATGGTTTGGGGAGGGGTGGGGGTTAGAGTGCGTGCACATATGGGGGGGGGGCAGTGAGCAGAGTTGATAGAGTAGCGTGATTATCTGAGAGTAGATAGCTGGACGGCACCGTGAACTAGGTCTAACAACTCAACGATATATTTTGGGAAATGGCCGAGGCACGGACACGACCAAAGAAAAGACGTTCAGATGAATATATGGCGAGGAGGAGAGAAATGGAGAAGGAACAAACGAAGACCCGCATTTATATTGGGGAATTGATTCAAAGGTGGCGAGAACTCCGCCGGCAGGAGGGCTTCCAGTCCGATGCAAACATGGGGGGGAGGGGCGAGCTTGCTCTGTTTTGTTTGGTATTTACTTTGAACGTCAACAGAAGTGACGTCATGCAGGAATGCATAGTGCACCTTTAAGTGCAGTACATACAAAACAAATCCCAAAAGCTCTGTTGACATGGTGATATTATATCACTGATAGCAACAGCTGGTTGTATTTATTTTCTGCACTCATAAGTTCATGTACAGGTTCACTAACTTTAAACGTTAAGCACAGTGCGTTGTGATATCTTCTGACTGGTTCCCTTAGTGATAACACATTGCATAGAAACAGGTAGTCGGCTGATCATTACTTTGTCTCCTGATTATTTTTTTCAATCAATCAAATATTCATTTGGACTATGAAAAGTCAGGAAATAGTGAGAAATAACCACCACAATAAGTGACTAATTTCTTTTATATCATGTGTTTGAGAGCCAGTTTTAACAAGTACTTTTCGGCTAACAGCTGGGTCAGAGAAAAACAATGCAACTCTGACATTTCTAGACACAATTCAGCTGCCAATAAGTCAGTTTTAAAGCCTTCTTTTTCTGTGAAAGGGGCAACATAAATCAGTGACCCAAATTGGTGCTTCATTAGCTTCTGTCCATGTACGACCAGAAAACACACCTTTCAAGGTTGACTGCAAATCATGATGTTGTTCACCTGGAATGTAGAAGGAACCAGACAGTCTGTACTGATTTCTGCAAGTTGCGAGGACACCCTCAGTTATAACAGATTATCAAATAGCAGTAGAGCACCAGATAATTGCTCCGCCCAAATCACACAAAAAAAAAACCTGTCTTCAAACATGAGATAAATTCCCAGCTCTCCAGTGTTCAAAAAGCAAATCCCTTCTCTTTGCTTTGCTGTGTTAGTGAGCGAAACAGAGATTCCCATCCGTAAATTTTAGTGGGTGGCACTAAACCATCATTAGCCGCATTAGAGAAACTTGTGTCTTGTGTTTGCCTGCACTGGTTTTACCATTAAGCTGATTATACGTAAGGCTTTTGGAGACACGTTTATTAATGCTAATAACGCTGGTTGGATTAGGAAGCAATCCAAATCATCTGCTCCATTCTGCTCTGTTTACAATTCTGGGACAGAGACAGACAGTTAGCACAACAGTCGAATCTCTCTCTCTCAGTTTTATGTATTAGAGGTATTCCACACACATCTGACTCTGCATATCGGCTACTTATAACAGCCCTGCTCTTTCTGTAAACAGCAAACAGAAAACCACTCAACTCCACTCTGCATTCAGACTGAGTGGGTTATGTGAGAAAGATGCTTCATCCATCTGTTCTTTAAAATAGGTATGAAATTGTAATAATGTGATGGTCTTTCGACTTTGCAGGGAAACAGTATTATTGCTTTCTGCCACAGAGTTGTGAGAGGCCAGGGTCAACTACAGCACAACAGGAACTGGGTGGACTTGCATAAAAACATTTGAGTAGACCAATAGATCATTTTAAAAAAAAATCAATAAACTACAAGGGCTAGAAATCAGACAAATAGTTAACTCAAAATATTGTCTTCATAGACAAGAACTGTGCTTCATCAAATGAAATCCTCTGCCATTCACACAGATTCACACAGAGATGAATCTAGGCTATAAGCAAAGTTGACAACTCACCATTTCTGGTAGCACCTAACTTGTAAACCTGCACTGTGATGTACGTAAAGGAACTTCTTAATTTTAAACTTATCTTTTTAAGCACTTTGGCAGATAAATATGTCCTGGAGATCCTGTACAACCTGCTGTATGTTGAAAATATAGTCATCAAATGCCATTAAAGTGAATATATATAAGTGAAAGGTTATACCTTAAACTTTTGAACAAAATTTAGTCCAGTTTAAACAGGCAAACTAGACATATTTCTGGCCTGTGCTGCACTAACAATAAACTGAGACTGAGAAAGTCAGTAAATAAAAGCCACAAGTCTGCGCTCCATGATATCAATTTTCCAAAATCTCCATTATTATGATATCCTCATGTTTTGAGCAGCTAGCTGTCAAAGCACAACCCAAACAATCTGGTTATATGTGACAATGGTGAGCTGCCACCCCGCATATCTCCTACAAGCAAATTACAACTCTTCCTGGCCAATATTCCACTTTGACAGTATCATGTCTCAGATTTTTATTAAATGATGGATTTCTTCTGAGAAATCCAGGCAGAAAGATGCAGAGATTCCAACTTCCTCTCAGCAGTCATTTCAAAAGACAGTAATGCATTGCAACCTCAGGGTTTGTGTTTAAATACGTTTATAGCAAGGGACTACCTGAGGATGAAGTTTCAATAAACATCAACTGATTAGTTGATCAGTTTTTCAGCAACAAAAGCTCAGACATTTACCTTTAATTATTAAACAAAGACAAAAGGTACAAAGACGACCTGTGCATCAGCGTGTTTCTCAGCTGTGTGACTCAAGTGCTTTTCCAGTAACATACACAAAGAAAACTTAATTATGTGCTTTTCTATGAAAACTGAACATGTGGGAAAATGGAAAACGTGAAAAGAGACAGAGTGTTGCATCAGCATTGGCACTTGAGAAAACAGAGAACCTGTTTTTTCCAATTTCCTGTAAATATTTATTCAGCCACTCATGTTGGATATTGCTTCTGTGTCATTCTGCAGAAATATACCTCAGAAGAAAAAAAAAAAAAAAAAATCTCTCCTCTTCTAAAGCTCTGTTTTTTATGGCTAGCACAGGCTATGAATCACAAAACACCTGCAGGCATTTGTATACACACACACGCACACCCATGAAAACAAAAGCTGCAACTATGACTGGTTGGTGTCAGATAAATACAAATATTGCCTAAACTTTAGAGAGCTTCTCAGACTTTATCTTAGAAACTTAAATTCCTTTTTTTTCCACAAGTAGTAAGTATTCTATTCATTACACTACGACAGAAAATAAAGTTTAAGTGTCATTGTAATAACACTGTTTTCACTATATAGAAGTCATACAAACGTACCTTTACCACAATAACAAGCAACAAGTTTAAAATTCAGAATTTAAATTCAGAACAGAACTACACTCTAAACCTCACTCTGACAGAGTTAACCACACAGTCTCTCTATCAACAGGGGTCAGGCAATAAAACCCCTGTAGAGTTTATCTGTCCGCTATGATTAAACTAAAAAACTAATTTCCTTTCCCACACATAGATGTAACACAAGGTGCTAGCTAGTGATAGGCCATAACCCTGAGATACAATGTTATTAGAGCAATAGCCAGAGTACATCTATGAATTGGTTGTCCTCTCTATTAGTGATTTATTCTGTTTTTAAATCTTAGAAACAAAACACGTGGTCTGGCTGACTTTCATTCATTTGAAGCCTGAATGTGATAATATACCATGAGAGGTTGGTGGGTTTTAGACCGTGGGTGACTGACAGCGTGAACTAAAAGACAGACATAACAGACTTCATAAAGTCAATGCCATTTAGAACAGTCTGGGCTCAATCAGATATGGCTGCCAGTCTCTTACAGCTTCTCGCACCAGATATTTCTTTAGATACTGCTTTTTCATAACAGAAAACTGTAAATCAAACTTTAAAATACATGGGTTTTTTTCTACAGGGATGATAAAAACAAGTACAAGCAAAAGAAAGAAACTGAGTGTGAGCAGATAAAGTCTCATGCTGCCTTTAGCTGAACTGCTTAGACTTAAGTCCTCAAGTCAAGGTACGGATAATTTTAGACAAAGTAAATTACAACACAGAGCAGTGAAACAAACCATGTATCACAAATATAGTCTGATTAAATCATTACAACAAGCAGGAAAACAACAGTTGAGAGTAAAACCAGTGTGTCCCTTCGAACAACTGTAAATTTTCACAAACCAAGGTTCGACAAAAAAGTGAGGCAGACATCAGCTATGGTCCAAAGACACTGTGGCTTGTTTCATTGTTTTCTGTTTTCATTGCTGATTATTCTGCCAATTGATTTTTAAATTAATCTGTTAATCCTTAGGGCAACACCACATCAGAAAACAATAATAGATAACTACCACAATTTCCTAGAGCCCAAGCTGACGCCATAAAATGTCTTGCTTTATCTAAACAATAGTCCAAAAATCCCAATGTTCTCAACAACGACCTAAACAATTAATAGATAACCAAAATGGCTGACAATTTATTCTCTGCTGATTGACTAATTGATAAATCGTTGCAGCTCTAATTTCAATGTAGTGCTATATGTATTAGTGCTGGAACTATTAATCAACAAATTGACCAACCTATCAACTGAAATACAATCTACAACAATTTCAGTAATTGATTAATTGTTTTAGTTATTTATCACAAAAAAAAAACAAATATCCACTTGTTCCAGTTTCACAAATGTGAAGATGTGTTGCTTTTCTCTATTTTATATCTATTTTATATCATTGTAGATTGAATATCTTTGGGTTTTGGGACATCATTTCAAGATGTCACCTTATGTTCAGAGAGATTGTGATGGGCGTTTTTCATTATTTCCTCATTTTTTACATTTTTTAACCTAACAACTGGACACATCTATAGTAAAATCAATAATGAAATGAATTATTAGATGCAGTCCTAATTTAATACTGACTTAACATTGGTGCAGACTGTCCGGACCCAAGGTCGGATGTGGACTTTGTATGTTCTCCTTGTTTCCTCCAGGTACTCCAGCTTCCTTCCAAAGTCCAAAGGAACGCAGGTTAGGTTAATTGGCGACTCTACATTGCCTGTAGGTGTTAATGTGAGTGTGAATTATTGTTTGAATGCCTAATGTACCCTGCTCAAACCTTAAAAAAACAAACCCAACCCAAAAGTACATGAGCGTAGGCAGGGGTATCTGCAAATTTTTGTCCATAAAGTGTAGGCTAATCAATTAACAATCTAAAGATTAATGAATAGTTTGCACCCAGTACCAAGCGAGGTCCTTTAATCCATTCATGTCCAAAAAAAAGAAGCTTCCATCCTTCCATCCTTTATTTTCTCCTTATCCCTCATACACTCTCTCCCTCTCTCTCTCTCTCCAAAACACAAACACACACACACACACACACACACACACACACACACACACACACACACACACACACACACACACTGTAGAAACTGTCTGCTGGTCTCCTCCTGTCCTCATTAGTAGGCAAGGCCCCCGTTCTTGTTTGCACATTCCACTGTTCTGACTAAATGAGAAAATTAATGAGCTGGGGTGAGCTACAGGGAACACCACAACCTTCAGAGCACCCTCCCACACACCCACCCACGCAACTCGCGCCCCAACTCTCTGTCCAGCCCTGTTTTACTCCCTCACCTCCCCACTCAGTCTCCTGTTACTGTCTCCCACGTCCTTGTTTAATTTCACGGCGGTGCTGTTGCTGATACCTGTCTTGGCTCTGTAGATGAGCCTTTAGTAAACAAAGAAGATGGTGTAAGACTTGACCCATGATTCGCCCATCATTCTCATCCCTCTCACTGTTTGGCCATAGGAACACTACACAAAATTAAGACAAGGGAAAGGGAATACCAATGATCATGGAAAGAAGTGGTGCAGCTGCAGAATTGCTGTTTGATTATAGCGTGCTTTTAATAAAACAGTAAAAGCCCTACAGGCAAGAAGTGCGCACACACAAAAGAGGAATCTTGAAAAGTTAAAATCCTCGAATGCAACTTTGTAAAGGGACTAATTTCCATAAACACACTAACACAATGCAGGTGCATAGAAGCTGAGTCACCTGAATATCTAGACATTATTTACACATTTATGAATAAAAAGAGACAAAGGATATAAATAAGTAGCCACCTGGCAGGAAAACAAGATTAATAATGGATCTGTCTCGTTTATGGGTGCTTTGAAAACGTACGGATGCATGCGCACAGCCACAAACACACAGACGGTGGCACAAACATTTGTAAGTGAGCTCAAGGGATGTGGGCGACTGATAGAGTGAATAAAGTCTTGTCTGTACTGTCTGCTGGCTCAGCTGAAGTAGATACTTGATTCATTACCTGCCCAGAGCATGACAGAGAAAAACACTCTGCATCTTAGCAGCAAGAAGTTGTCATTCTTCTTTTCTGCCCTTCTCCATCTTTCTCTCCTTCAATGGAGTACAAAGAGCATGCTGCTGTGGTGGAGGGCAAGAAGTTCACCAATCATCAACTGATTGATTGTTACACCACACTCCTGCTCCATGAAAAATTAAAAAAAAAATAAAAAATTTAGCACTGCACATATGCACATTTACCACAAAAAAAAATCTTAGTCATTTTTTAATTTTTACTTTTTTTGTGTCCTTCATTTCCAACAAAACTAGACAAATACCAACTTCTCAATTAGCTCGTGGTTAATTTATCATGCTTCATCTGCTTATCATTAGTGTACCTTGTCATATTATATTTTTATCTGCTTGTTATTTCGTCATCTGTCCGCTTGTCATTAATCATTATTGCTCGTCATTATTTTATTAGTAGCAGTATTTTTGTCTTTGATTGTTATTAGTTATTATTGACTTTTCTCTCTTAGTTGTTATTACTTCATTTGTTTGCAATTGTTTGTATAGTCTGTACTGAATAAGCTACTGGATGTCTCAATTTTTCTTCAGGAGTAATAAAGTATCCATCTATCCATATATCTATCTATCCATCCATCCATCCATCCAACAACTGTGAGATACTTATTCATAAACTTAGTATAAGGCCAACTTTTTATTGTTTCCTGCTGATTCACGACATAAAAATAAGACCCTTTTGCAGGGCTCTCAAATAGGTATTTCATGGCAACATACGTGATTATTATGCTAATTCAGCAGTTTGTAATGCTGCAAAAGTCTCAGCATAAAGATAGCAGGTGCCAGCCTGGTGAAAAGTCAACTTCCTAATCAGGTGATGAAATTTGTAGCTAGAATTACAGGACAACATTTTAAGAAGAAAAAAAAAGAAAGATGTAATATCAAAAAGTTGTTTCCATTATAATGATGTTAAGACGTTTACTATAAAATACATAATGAGTTACATGGACAACCCATGGGTTAGATTTAGAGCTAAACTGATATAGACAGTAGCAGCAGAGCCACACGACCCTGAATGTGGCTTTTTCTAACATACCCAGTATGCCCACATAATAATGTAGTTAGTTAATAATGTGTGAATTCTGGACTAGGTCCATGTGATTTAACTTCATCACCTGCCCAAGTCTGTTAAGTTTGCCCAAAGACTTGTGACAGTGCTACAACATTACAAGCACACTACAAAAGCAAACTGGGCACTTCTTTCTGAAATGTATATAGGTATTGTAATCCCAATCCTTATTCTAGTTGAGCACATAAGCCATTTTATGTTTTCTTATTGTTCACCCAACAAACAAAAGCAGCCTTTCTTGTTGGTTGCTGTTAGGGTTGCCATCTTCTCCTCAAGCGCACATGTGGATAGCATTTGCACAACCAGACTCCCAATTGTAGTATGTACAGCATACATGTACGTCTGCTGTCAATATTTAAGTAAGATTGGGTTATATCTGTACGTAGTAAGCTAGTTAGCCAGACATGGTAGCAGCTAACTTTAGAGCAAATAAACACACTGTTTATACATTCATTACACATCTTCTTTTGTTTTGGTTTTGGAAACCTGATCATTGTGATCACAGTGATTTTATCACTTTTACAGGAGCATTCCTGCAGCCAACAAAACTGAGAAAAAATATTGAAATTATTACTAGTTAGGGATGCCCTGATTGATCGTCCAATTGCCATTCAAAATACCTATCCGGCAGATCAGCATTAATGCTCCTAGTCACACCTTAAAATCAATCACCTCTGGTTAATACTCCAGTGTCTGCAGCTGTGAGAAACACTGTGTGCTATGCAGTGTAGTCCTGCCTCCCACCTTGTTCAGAGCGCTGGTGCACGACAGGCCACCAAACAAAACAACATGTTGGTTGTGTGGAACTTTTATAAAGTCTGTGATACTGATATAACGTACACCATCTGCAATGCATGCCAAAAAATGATCGGTATCGGCTATGGATCGGCTAATCTCACTTATAGATGATCGGTATTGGCAGCAAAAAAACATGATCCCTATTATGAGTATTATGAATTTGTTTGAATATGAATGTTTTGTGTTTGCAAAAACTTTCCCAGAGCTAAGAAAAGATATTTTTATGTGCCTGACAGCGAGTAATTTGCATTCAAATGAATGGGAGCTATGCTGCAGTCCAGTATCCAGTTCATGTTATGCATCTACACGAGAAAACCCCAGCATGTCAGGCCTGCCATACATAGTTACAGTATCTTAGCTATGATTTCACAGTAGCTATGCAATCAAACAGTCAATTATGCATAAACAACATAAGAAATTTTTAGTAGTCACGCAATCAAAATAAAGCTCCAAATCCCTCCCATCTCACTCAGATTTTGTTCTTTCCTTTTTCTTCTTCGTCTTTCTGGACTTTGAGGGCTTTGAACCCTCTGCTGCTCCGTTGTTTTCCACATATGAGATTGTATAAATACAGCAAAAAGGAAAGAGCCAGAAGCAACAGTATTAAAAAGCTCCTGTGGTATTTTTTATATTGGTTCTAATAACTGAATGGGTCCAGAGGGAGGCAATGCACCGATGCCAGAGAGCACACCCAGGGTTTTTAATCTTTAGTCTTTAAAATAAATAAACCATGATTGCATCCCTTGCTGTCTTTCCATACAATACAAATGGCCTACAGAAATTGGATCAACTGATATATTAGCTGAGATAAGGTCCTAATACATTTTAAATGCAGGGAGATGATAGTGCAGGGGGGTGGGTATATATATCACCAAAGAGATGGAAGAAGAAAGCTAACTAACTGCAATAGAGGGGCAGTGAGGCAGAACACGGCGCCAAAGCAAACTCAAATTAACTACATGAAATCGACTGTTTGTCTTACATACAACGATTCCTTTGTTCTGTAGCAGTATCTCATTAACAACAGAACCTGAATCCATATTCTAGTTCTGTATTAAGACATGGCCTCAGGGAAGGAACTTGAGGATGCTCAGAGTTGGTAAATAATAGATGCAGTTTAGGGAGTATGAGACTGACACACAGAGTGGATGTGTCAGGAAGTGAAAGGAAGAAAAATGAAAAGATGGTTTGATCAATCACAGAGGGCTGAAAGATGCACTCTCAGTTTTGGGGGCTGTTTCATATCCCTTCTTGAAGCTACTTTTATTTTCAAAAACTGAACATAAAAAGCATCTCATACTTGTTTATCCAAAACCCTCATGAGGGAATGTCGTTTGGAACAATACAAGGTTGAAATTATTGGAAAACACCCTCAACACTGGATCAAAGCTCATGCACAAAGTCTTCAAAATCTCTGCCCTGGAGACAGAGATGTATAGGTTTTTTTTCCTTTCGTTTGAATGAATGGTTCTTTGTCTCCTTTGAATGATTATTCATATCCCAAATGAATTCCAACAAAAGTAATTGATTGCAAGATAAAGACAAAGATTCACTTCACAAGAGTTTTAAGATTGTAACATGATATTGCCACATTATTATTTCATTCTGTCTGTAAATAGTTGATTGCAAGTTGGATTAGAATTTTGTATAGGTTTGGCCAATATGTCCATCCTAATAAAAGATAATACTGTACCCCTAAATTAATTCCTCACATTTGGAAACGCAGTAAAATCACAGTCCAATAGGGCAAAACATGACTGGTTGTAAATATGTCAACAGTTTTGCCAGATTATCTAAATTACTTAATTTTAAAAAGGTAAAACTGATAGTGAGCACACTTGATATGTCTTTAATAATCTCTTATTGCATAGAAAAACTGCGCACACACAGCTATTACACACACAGTACATTACGTCAGTTTGAGTAACAATTTTACTGTTCACTTTTGTTTTCTCAACCAAATAATTTAGACTAAACTAAACTAGGATTTGTTTAAAATGTCTCAGAAATTAACTGAGTAAAATCTTATCACAATTAATAGAAACAATATCCAAATCTATGTTTTCTTTGACCTGTGTTACCTTTTTGCACCTTTATTCCTTCAAATTAGCTTCATAATTTCATTACAAGTAAAGCAGTCACACACAGTCATAATTAGTTGACAGGCCTGACTATAGAATCATAATATTGTTTTGGTAGCAGCTGAAAGGTTTCCATGGTACCGAGTATCAAAAAATGTCAAGTACTGAAGGCGGCTTCTACTGATTTGAATAATCAGTCTGGCATTTTCTAACTGATTTTTTAAGCAATGTTCTTGCAATTAGACAATATCTAGGATTTGGGCTTTGGTTTCTTTTGTTAACTCAAATTTTCAAATGATAGGCACCCCACATTTATCACAACCTGTCGCATCCACAGATTTGAGATTTGGAGTGAAAACACAAAAGATACTCAACTGTAACTTTTAAGCATGATGGACCTCTCTCTGCATTGACTGCATTTTTCCCCTTATTACATATTTTAAAGACCTTCAAGATTGAGCAGCTTGCCGACTGCCAGATGTCACTTTATGTGTAATTGGATCCATAAAACCTTGAATGTTAAGGTTACTTCCTCTAGCTGGTTCAGGTAACAGTGTCACACCTAAGGACTCACTTCAAAGAGGACCTGAATTTTTGGGCCTGAATGTGGCTTTGTGATGCCACCAGTTTTTCTTCATCTGCCCAAACAAACCAAACTGAATGAGTAAACATTGTAAGGCAGGTGCAGGGTGAGAAATCACATTAGTGGGTGACAGGGTAATACTCAGGACAGGGGTTGAAGGATGCCCGACTCTGCTGCACGCTGCAGGCCTGGATCGATTCTCAGACTCAAGCAAAGAGAGGTACAGAATGAGATGGGGAAGACTTCCAGTCGGGCCCTATATCCCTCAGTCCATCAATAGCATTTGTCACCTGTCATGGCCTTGCCCCCACCAACACCCTGTCTTATCCTGAACCTGTTATTCATTCAGTGGTTTCCATACTGGCAGACAAACCTGTCTGCAGCATCTGCCTCTCAACCCTGAGACAAATCACCTGAGAACGTCTGACTGATTGATGGTTTCCTGAGAGCTGCTGAGAGAAGGATCTCCCAAACCTCGTCAACAGCTCAGTGTCAGTTAATCATAATCAGCATTAATATTAAGAGGCAGTGTGTTTAACAGAAAATGTTAAAAACTGACAACCAAGACAAGACTATTTCAGTATGTATTCACCCTGAAGCCTGGGAACACACATTCATTACTTTCTACCCACTCTCTCCACACTTTACAATCTAACACTGCATGACCTATGTCTGATTAAAAGCTTTTTAGCTGGAGAAAAATAGTCAGCTCCAGGTGAATGTGGTGCATATGCTCACACCAGTACAATACCATTCAGTATTCGTCTCATTTAAGCAGAATGCATAGTTAATATTCAAGCATACCATTTATATTCATGTAGTAATGAGAGCAGTACAGGCAGTCATACTGAATTCCAGCGTTTCAAAGACGTATTCACACATTTTATCTGATATATCAAAGTGAGAGGAGACACAGAAGGCCTGAAATGATGAAATGGACAATGAGAGGTAAGTGTCATGGAAGATATGATGAGAAATTGGGAGAGTAATGAAACTGATATGAAAGGATGTATTGTTATAAAAGTGATGAAAGAGAAGAGAAAATATCAAGAGATCTACCAGGATAAATGCTCTGGATACTCGTAGCATGTATGACTTCAATTTGCTCATTTGGACCATTTCTTCATGGGAGACATTTGAACAAAATCTATTGTCTTTTTTACCTTTAGTGGGAAGCTACACAGCAACATCAGGTTGACAAACATTAGCTTTCAGAGTGGTTGAAAAAAGCAGCAGCTGCATTCTCCAAACAACTCAACAGTTAAAGTAGCTCCTAACTGCCCAAGTTAAGAGAAACTCCAAAAAATTAGGAGCATGTAACAAACCTTAAGACCCTGAAGTTTTTGGTCAAAGACTAACTCATAGTGCTTGATACTAAATCTGACAAACATTATTATTCATGATGTACTTGATCCAAATACTAAAGGTCCAGGTTTAAAACCATAAAGTAATGTGAAAGGACCAACTAGAGTGAAAAGGTGTCACCCTGTTGGAACCACAGAAAGACTCAAAATCGTACAGTAGTGTCACAGGGTGATGCTTCCCTTACCTCATAAACTAGCTTAGGGCAGAGTACAGACACTAGCGTGCAGAAATACTGAGGATCAGCTCAGGACATCTAAAACTGTGACTCTGGAACTTGGAATAGCTCAGTCAACTGTTAGAGTTATTGACCAAACCAAAAAAGTTCTCTCCAGATGCCACTTTGTTCAACCGTTCACCAAGTGTGCATAAATAACATTGTAAAAAATACTCACCGAGTGCATAGTGGTAATATAAAAAATAAAAACCTTGTGAATATGGCCCCAGATGAATTATTACTTAGTTACATTAAAGGAAGTCTGTTTAAGAAAAGCTTTGTCTCACTTGCTTTACAAATTCTGAACAATCCCCACATTCTACAAAACCTCAGCGATGGGTAACACAAACCCCATTTGTACTTGGTATTAATAAACATTCCCAATTATCCCAGCAGGCCTTATTCAAAGACCAGTAAGCAAGATTTAAATTTAAAAATAAAATAAGTTATGGCTGATTTCCATTCAGCCGTTCCCTCACTGTCACACTGTCATGACTTACTGGGACACTTGAATATAAAAGAACCATTGTTAATATTATTATCAACATCAGTGCTTTTCCTAGTATAACAAGTCAAAATGTCTGCAGTGAAAAAAGTCTATTCTGCCCACTTAATAATGGGATGTCAATATGCAAATTGGGCAGCCAGAGCTGGCAGAGTTGTCAACAAACTTGTCCGAGGTCAGAGGAAGTGAAGCTGTTGTATACACTCCACTTGTTTAAGAGGATGCTGAGGATCATCTGTAACTTTTTGATGTGTGGAGTTAGGTGACCTTATAACATGTTGGGCAGATTCTTTTCTTAGGAATATGGCCAAATCTGAGTTGAGTTATTTCGAACTTAAGTGAAGTGCAAATGATGAAAACTAAACATGAGATTCAAAAATATATTCAAACGGATTTGGATGTGATGAGTAAATTTGATAATGTACTTGAATGTAATAAAATGTATTTGAACCAGAACCCTACATATCAGATACAGATCACATGTTAATACCAGATTTAATCGGTCTTTCAGTGGTATCTATCCGTGTAGTATATTGTATAAGACTAGTATTACTCCAAAAAGAAAGAGGTAATGTGACAGTTCCAGAATCTCAGTTTTACTTTAAAACTATCAAGAGGAGCAGGTAGATTAGTCAGCAAACAACAACAAATAAAAATCAGGTGTGCCAGCTGACTGCTCAGTTGCATTAATTAGGTTGAACATCAACATATGTTAACACCCAATGCTTTCAACAGCATGTTAACTTTCAAGGAAGGGTTATGTCTGTTTCTTCAAATTCTTCTTTAAGGATTTATTTGTTTTTTTTCTGCATTTTACTATGTTGTCCATAAATGATTCTCTTTTTTTATGACTAGTCTCCAACTTGAATTGGCAAATACTGTTTTTTGTATTGTTCGCGTTTTTACAGTGTTTTTATAGTGTTTACGTCATTACGTCATGAGGTGTACAGGTTGTACATCCTGGAGTTGCTCAAACTGTATACAATTTTCCCCTTCAATGACAATAAACTGTATCTATCTTGTAAGAAATTCCATTTAACCTGTACTCCACAGAAATTTACACTGAATTAGTTCAAGCACCAAAAATAGCAGCTTATTAGAAAAAGCGGGGACCAAAAATACATTCATACAAATCTGACTGTGCTATAACCACCAGACTAAAAGCTGTCAGGGAGCTGTGGTGTTATTAACTGCTAATGTACAAAGGTGTTTACTTTCTTTTGACATTTTGTGGTAGCCTGTATTTTTGTATGTGCATTCTTTTCTTTGTGTCTGAAATGTCACTCCATGTCTTTTTCTTTAGGAGTTGTTCAACGGCTGAATATATTATTTTGCAAAGCTTCCATAAATAAATGTTATAAATGCATGACAGATGTCCAAATCATTTTCCAAGTCAAGGTTTAACTGAAGTAAATTATGGTAAATATACTCGTTACTGCATTAATGACTATCTCTACTTTGTGATTTCTTTTCTGATTTTGCTGAGCTCAAACAACTCCTAAATACTGAACTGCTTAAAGCACCAAGAAGGTCGTCCTCATCACTGATTGCATGATGAGTTGCTGCCTCAATAAATCAGACGCTAATTTCACACAGATTGTGAACACAAATTGAATCAAAGTGCAGTGCAAATTTCCCCCATGCTTTCATAAACCTGAGTCTCAGTAAAACATGGGCGGAGGTGGAATTACTATAGCAATTATATCAGACAGTAACAAACAGTAAAAGTAATTTTCAAGAATATGTGTTTAATACAAACAAGTTGATTGTTTAATCATTAAAGAATTTAGAAATAAAGACCAAACACTGAATTAACTTGACAACTCTCAAACGTGCTGCACTTTCAGCCACAACCAATAGTGTCATAGAGAGTTGTCCAACAGGTGTCAAATGTAAAACACCTGTTGTGACATTACTGGTTGATGTTTTCATTATGAATATTTGTTATTATCACTTACTATACTAATGGTATGAGATTCAGAAAAACTTCTACAGATCCAACAGAGACAGATTGTGAGCAGCACTACTACTTGACACTGGTTGTATTTCATTCACACAGGTTTTAAGGAAATTCCTAAAATTTCAGAAGAATAAAAAATAAAATAGGTCTAGTGTTTCCATTTACTACTTTTATGTTGTTATTTTCAAGCGGAAAGGCAAGATTACATAATTAATCAAGCACCAGTAACTCTGATAACTTATGACATTGCACTGCTACTTCTCACCTAAGATGGAATTTGTTTTATTTTATTTTTTCTTGTTTTATGAATACATCCATCTGTTCTGATACATGTGTATGTTGTGGCATTTTTTTTAATTAGGTACTTTGGTGATTGGAAACGGAATGACATGTAAGAGCCCAATCAAATTACAATTACTGAAAATAAAAACATACACTCACAAAGCGCTTTATTAGGAACACCTGTACACCTGCTTATTCATGGCATTATCAGTCAGTCGTATGCCAGCAGTGCAATGCATAAAGTCATGGAGATACAGGTCAGGAGCTGCAGTTAATGTTCAAATCAAACATCAGAATGAGGAAAAATTTAATCTCAACCATGGCATGATTGTTGGTGCCAGATGGGCTGGTTTAAGTATTTCTGAAACTGCGAATTTCCTGGGACTTTCACACACAACACTCTAGACTTAACTCAGAATGGTACAAAAAACAAAAATCATCCAGTGAGCAGCAGTTCTGTGGACAGACACACCTTGGTAATGAGAGAAGTCAGAGGAAAATGGCCAGACTGGTTGGAGCTAACAAAAAGACTACAGTATCTCAAATAACCACCCTTTACCATTGTGGTGAGTAGAAAACCTTCTCAAAATCAACGACACATTGAACCTTGAGGTGGATGGTCTACAACAGCAGAAGACCATGTTGGGTTCCACTCCTGTCAGCCAAAAACAGAAACCTGAGGCTGCAGTGAGCACAGGCTCACCAAAACTGGACAGATGAAGACTTGCAAAACATTGCCTGGTCTGATGAATCTGAATTTCTGCTGAGGCACACAGATGGTAGGGTTTCAATTATATGAATCCATGGACTGTATTTGCCTTGTGTCAACAGACCAGTCTAGTAGTAGTTGTGTCATGGTGTGGGAGATAATTTCTCGCCACACTTTGGGCCCTTAAATACCAGTCAATCATTGTTTGAATGCCATAGCCTATTTGAGTAGCGTTGCTAACATATTTCAATTTTTGTCTCATCAGAGCAGAGAATCATATTTCTCATGCTCTCAGAGTCCTTTAGATGTAGTTTGCCAAACTCCAAGCAGGTTGTCTTGTGCCTTTTACTCAAAATGGCTTCTATCTAGCCAGCCATAAAGCCCTCATTGATGGAGTACTGCTGAGACGATCGTCCTTTGGGCAAGTTCTCCCATCTCTGCCTCTGAAGCTCTGTTAGAGTGACCATTGGGTTATTTGCCAACTCCCTGACCAAGGCCCTTCTTGCCCAGACAACCAGCTCTAGATCCTGGTGGTTCCAAACTTCTTCCATTTCACAATTATTCAAGCCACTGTGCTCCTTTTATATGCTTGCCCTGATCTATGCCTCATCATAATTTTATCCTAGAGTCCTAGAGAGAGTTCCTTTGAATTCATGGCTTGGTTTGTGTCCTGACATGCAGCATGAATTGTGGGACCATTTATACAGCGGTGTGTGCCTTTCAAAACTATGTCCAATCAATTCAGTATGCCAAAAGTGAAGTCCAATCAAGCTCTAGACACATCTTATAGGATGATTAAAGCAAACAGGATGCACTTGTCCACAACTTGCAGAGGGGAAACATGTTTTCACTTTGCCATTATTGCCTAATAAATGTAGATTGATGGGTGAAAAATTGCCATTTTATCCATTTAAAATTAAAGCTGCAGCATAATAAAAATGTGCAAAAAGTGATGGGGTCTGAATACTTTCTGAAGCCACTGTATTACTGACTGAGCAACACAAAAAATGACTTTCAAGTCACTCCAATCCAGAACAACTGAAGAGATTACACTACAGAGCTAGACACATTAGGTCTTTTATTATTATAATTATGAGTATGTCCTCAGTTAGGTGTAACACTGTGTATACTTGTACTTTTCACTGTAAATTTTGTGGCACTGACCACAGTGACATACAAAACCCTGAACCAAACACAAGATTATAGGTACTCAGTCCACACACTCTCCATCCCTCTCTCTTTCCTGTGGTTTTCTCCTGCCATCTCCTGCTGTTTCAGGCCTCCAGCCCACCAGAGCTGAGAGTGATTGGATCAGACATCAGCATGCCTGCTTCTCACAGCAAAAACGCAGGAAAACACACAGAGGCGCAATGCAGGGATAATCACATACACAACTACGCGCATACACAAGCTGGGAAAACATGTACATACACACACAACTGTATAATGAAAAAGGCATAAATATCCTGTAGATTTAGAGGCTTTTTAGCTGCTTGGTATGACCCTTGGGTAAATCAGCATTCCAGATTTAAATGGGAGTGTTGCCCAATTTAAAAATTCTCCACTGTATTTATATATCCAAAGATAGCCCAGTCAGTGCGAGCATCAAAGCATAGAACAGAAATCGTCACAGTATGAAAACTCAAAGATACTTACTGTATGTAACATTGAATTAGAGACAGACTTTGAGTTTCATGTTATGTTTGCAAGTTCAGTATCATGTCAGCAATATTAGAAATACCGTAGAATCACTGTATCTGTGGCAGGGCTCCAGACTGCAACCCAAATGGTTGCATATGCGACTATTTTTTAAGAGTGTATAAATAAATAATAAAAATAAAATAAATGGTAGCATTCATGCAATTGTTTGATCATTATTCATTAGGCTGTTTTGGTCCCTGCGTGAGCTGCATTGTAGTTGAAATAAGTTTTTTTTCCTTCACTGGATGAGCCAGTCTAACTACCTGGACTCTTTCTGCCTGCACTTACATACACGTGTATGGCGCACTAATGAAACGCACAAAACAATCAATTTAGCAATCAAGTTACCGCGTTCTATAGATAACACGGTCTACAGATGAATAGATAAAGCAATGGAAAAACTGGGCTGGAGCTCTGTGGAGCTGAGCTCTGACTCCTTCAATATCCTATCGTCATATCACACTTTTTTTTTTTTTCTAAATCTCCCAGTAAACGTAATACCTAATGAGTGGGATACACAGTCTCGAACATTGAGAATAGCATCATTTGTCATTCAGTAAAATCATTTTGCTCCATGGTAAGTTTAAGGTCGCTGCATAAGACGCTGACAGCGCACGGTCACACAAGACAGAGCACCAGCAAGTTCTTCAGACCATCAGGACAAAGTGAGAAATATCTACAAATCTGCTATTGTCATTTATTCACATTCTGCCACCCCTCTCGCGCCATGTGCACGCAGGCAGGTGTGTGAGACAGTTACCATGGTGACGCTCTGAAACTTTATCATGATTAGGGATGGTATCGTTAAGATTTTAACCGTACTACTACTCTTACCAATACTGCTTATCGATCCGGTACTTTAACAGTACTCTTATCGATACTTTTTGAGGAAGAAAAAAAACTTAAACAAAATATTTGTCACCTTTGTGACAATGGGCTGTGTTTGCATCAACTCTAGTAAAGTAGAGCCACACTTTGGACCATTTGGTTCTCTCCGCCATCGTTATCTATCTAAAGGTAGGCTAAGAGCTTGAGCTTGTGTGTGTGTGTGTGTGTGTGTGTGTGTGTGTGTGTGTGTGTGTGTGTGTGTGTCTCACTGGAACAACAGCCCGCCCCCCTGCCCTCCGCTCACACAAACAGCAGGCAGGCAGAGAGAGAGAGCAACAGATCTCTCGTCTTCTGTGAGAATAGAGAAAATATATCATACATAGACGGAGTTGGTGAAATAAATGTGCGAGATAACATTTATCTAGCGGAGGAAAAAAAAACAAAAAAAAAACATGACTGCTCCAGTACCGATAGCAGAACCATTAAGGTCTGAGCTTATTGATACTGCGGTCTTGAATAATGTAGCCTTGGGGCCCATTCAGTACCGGGGCTCAGTACCCATCCCTAATCATGATTCAATAACAGGTTTTTAGGTTAGTATGCCTTTAGAAATATCATGAATGTAATTGTATCTCAATACTGCAATCTAGTGAAATATTTTTAAATTGTTGGTTATCCTATTTAAAGAAAGAGGACGCCTCAGACCTACTCCTTCATGAATAAATGTAATTGCATATGTTGAACAGGCTTAATGTGCACATGGGACTGTCTGCACACAGGAGTCTGAACATCAGAGTACAGATTGTATGCATTACAATAGTCCTTGATCTGAGATAACGTAGGTTAAATGATCTGCTGTGAAAGTTATGATTAGGGCCAGACCGATTAATCGGCCGGCCGATTTAATCGGCCGATTATAGCCATTACAGAATAATCGGTAATCGGCCAAAAGTTGGCCGATTGATGCCGATGTTTACACTTATTTTTCACTAATAAAATCCAGGTAATATGGTATTTTTCTTAGAAATGATGTCCTTGTGTTACGTATCCAGTAGAGGACGCTCCGACTGCTTTCATGTCACGCTTCACAGTCACACGGCATCAGAGTGAAATAGTGAAGACTTAGCCCGGATTTCCACCGGGGCCGTCAGCGGCACGGAACGTCAGCGTTGCGGTTTTGCTCCGTCCTCAGCCCGGCGTCAATCCCCACCGGATGTGTTACGGCAGCGCAGCGCTGCCTTGCGAGCCAGCCGTATTCACGCGAGAATACGGAACGTACGCGAGATCGTTGCTCTTGATACAGTGCAGAGCGGTTGATATAACAGAGTGTCGACATCAAAAGCTGTCGCCACTCTGTTATATCAACCGCTCTGATACATAATGTTGATGTGAAGTTAGATGACGTGCGTGTTTTATTTTGAAGGGGGGCGGAAGTGTTTTACTTTGATACTGTGTCTGACTTCCTATCTGGTGTGATCTGCTCTGTTGAGCTTGACGCAATTTAGCAACGGGAGCGTCAAAAATGGAACTCCTACAGATTGATAACGCTGCGGCGCGGTGAGCTGCTGCTTGGACGCTGCTGAGACGTTATGCCCCACATAACAAAATACCTCAATCTTTTGCAGTTACTTTTTTATTGTTTGTTTTTAAAGATGTTTACTAAAAAAGTTGTGCTTTTGCACTATAGCCTACCTCTGTTAGATTGGCAATAATAAGAAGAACTCTGGTACTGAGGGGGCATGTGAAAGTAAATGTCTTAATTCATACAGATAGAGGTTTCCTGCCTTTTTGCACATCATATTTTTGATTTATTTTATGTTCAAATTGTTCATATGCTGCTTGTTCTACACACTTTGTGATAATAAAAGCATTTGAATATAGTAAAATGTTCTCCCTTCAATTTATATCTTTGGAACAAGTGTTTGGAACTATATTCAAGCCATCAAAGACAGGTATTTCGTGGTATCTCCTCCATGCTCTTGAGACGGTGCCGGGAGACACAGCAAAACTTGCGACAGCACGTATGGATGTGTCATCCTTGAGGAGCTGGACTACCTGTGCAACCTGATTGGGGCTGCAGGTACCGCCTCATGCTACCAGCAGTGACAAGGACACTAGCAAAACACAAAACTAGAGAAGAATCAGTCAGAAAGGAGAAGGAGAGAGCAACTTTCTGTGGCCACCACATGCAAACCCATTCCCTTTTTTCGGGTTGTCTTGCTTTTGCCTTTCCATTGCACCTGTTGTCACTTGGTCATTTGCAACAAAGCAGGTGAAATTGATTCACAATCACGTGTGCTTCCTAAATGGACAGATTGATATCCCTGAAGTTTAACTGACTTTGTGTTATACTGTGATGATTAAGTGTTCCCTTCATTTTTTTGGGCAGCGTATAATCAGCAGATGAATTGACAATGAAAATAATTTGTTAGTTAATTGTAGTAATAAACTAAACTGTGTCTGCCTTAGAGATTCCATGAAATCAGTATTTGTACTTTCCTGAGGAACAGTGCATCTTTGAAAAAAGTGCATCTTAGTGACATCTCATCGTGGGTGGTTGTAACTATGACAAACCAACAAAATCAATTTTTCAAAATTTCAACCATACTGGGCACATCCTAGTGGCTCACCTGGTACAACGTGTACCATTTAGGCTTAGTCCTACTGAAGCAGCCTGGGTACCTGCCTGTGGCTCTTTGTTGCATGTCATTCCCTGTCTCTCTCTCTCACTGTCACTATAATACAGAAATTACTTTAAAACAACCATACTGCTTTTCCATTATGATCAAACTCCCCATTCATTGCTTCGCTACATATCACAGCTCTGTCAGATTGTTGGCCCAGCTCTGCACTATCTTTCTAACTTTTTACACAAATGTGTTTTCATATATAGTTATTCTTATATAGTTATATGGTTAAAAGTAAATACACATAATTTACTAATGCAATAAAGTGGATTATTGTGAGGTTAATTTTTACAGAAATAATGATTCAATGCGCCCTTAATGATACATTTTGTTTTGTTGTTCATGGCTCAGTGCAGAAAGTGCATTTGAGGCCCCTGCAGACTCAATGAATTGTGGATTTGGACATGCATGTAGATTTAAGGAATTACATAAATTAAAGGAATTACATATTTTACACTTTTCAGAGATTCAGTCACATTCTCATTTTAGCATTTGAAATTCCTCTGCCATCATCACACATCTCCTGACAAATATATCCAACTTGTCTTTGACCTACACTAGAAAACAGAGATTAGATGGGAGTGTACGAGATCATAAAAATGAATGTAATGGATGCAGTTGCTAGGGATACAGAAAAGGTAAAGCTGCAAAAAAAGGATTTCTGTAGCCTTTTGGTTTTTCACCAAGATGTGAAAACAGTCAGAAAATGAAAGATAAGTCAGAGGTTTCCATTTGGATCTGTGCTCGGATGTTTTCATCGTTACTTACACCGGATCTTAACTGACATTTTCAATCACTTCATTTTCACCAAGCAGCTTTCAGCATTGATAATCACTCTGACAGCAAAGCATGTTAGAAAATATGGAAATTTGTGTTTCATAAGACTTTTGCAGCATGAACACAAGCTTTCAGACAGTACATCATCTAATTTCTCTGTATTTTTTTTTTTACTGAGGTGTGAAAAAGAAATAACCTTTCAAGAAATTAACTCTCTTACACCTGCTGTAATGTGCCAGTGAATAAGATATCTTAATCCTGTATGTTATGTATTATGCATTATGCAATTTTCTATATAAGTGGTGCCATGGTTTGGCTGGAGCCTCTCCCAAATACACACACACACACACACACACACACACACACACACACACACACACACACACACACACACACACACAACCTCCTTAAAATACTAGTGAGTCACTATGTCCTACTCCAATAATTTGAGTTACATAGAAGCCATTGCTAAGCTGATAATTACTGCATTTCATATTCTGTACATAGTTTATATACATGCTGATGCTTCAGAGACACCCCCACTCTCTCACACACACACAAATTTGACGAGGCTGACCTCTTTTTTTTAAAGTTTACCTCTGCTCGACTGCAGTCCACTGGTGGACATATTTGGTCAGAGTGTACAAACTGTCTCACAACACACAGCTGCCAAAACATTGTTCCAACACATCACTTTCCACAAAAGAGACCTCACTTTCAGACATTTTATTCTGGAAATGCAGTTTTAATTTGATCAGAGTATCAATAATTAACGCTTTGAGGCGTTTCTTTCCCCTCTCAGCCTTGCTGTCACACTAAAATGAGATTCTGCCATTGTGCTGCATCTTGCACCACAACAGCCTGCCTTGTGCGTGGTGCAGAAGTATAATTACTAGAATTGGCATCACTGATTAAAAGCTATGGGTGGATGCTTGCACAATCCTCCAAGTCACCATTTAATAGTGTGATTAATTCAGACTAAGATGTGCCGATTTTCAATTCTGTGACCAAAAGACTCCACTGACTGAGGATAAATAGATAGGCACAGTTGGAAAGAGCGTGGCGAATAGAAAATAAGAAATAAAAAGAGAAATAAAAACAAATGTGACGTGGATATGGCCTATTGCCACTATAACATCCAGCTGGGGCCTGAGAGAGTGGCCAGTGGTGTATCTCTTCAGTCTGCTCACTATTATCTTGCTCCTGCCTTTCTGTCTGTTTTATTTATCGGTCTACCCCGAGCCCTCCACTGTATCAGGCCCTGGGTGGGTGCTGAGCCGCAGGTGCTAATTGGCAAATGGTCTGATCGTAATCCTGCCTCTGATCCGCCTTTTCGGATTGCGAGTCAGTGCCACTGCCCAAAGCTGATGAGATAGCCACTTGGGCGACTCATGCGACCAGGATCGATCCACACTCTCATTGCTGTGTGTCCCAATTGGTCAGCTAACGTTTATTCACATTTCCGCTGATTTTCACGGATGAGGCAGTGTTGGGATGAGACGGCTACAGTGCGCTTAGCTGCCTGCTGTGTGCTGGATGGGTTACATGGAGAGAGGCTGTGCCTGTTTAAACAACACAGTACCAGTCTACTGAATCACATCACCACTTACAACATCTGAGAGACTGGAGCCTAATGAAAGGCAGTATACAAAAACGTTCTGAAAGGATAATACTGGCATTATACTACACTTATTGTCAACAAATCCTATGAAATTTTTTCAATTCCTTACCATAGCCACGTTTCCACTGGCGGAACTTTACCCAGGAACCAGGGTCTAAATTTAGTTTCAGGGTAATTGATCGACCCCCAAAAAGGTACCTGGTTGGAGGGTAGTTCTTTCCAAAGGTTCAGGAACTTAGGGGTTGTGGTCTGCAGTGCTGAACATTTCTGACTGGTCGAGTCCTCACTGCATTTCATTTCACCCAGGATGTTTAAAAGTCCGCAGCAAGCAAACACATTTTCCACACCGCGAAACACGTCTGGGAGAAGTAAAAGAAACTGAAACAGGACCACAACAACCGAAGTGGCTAGGGTTGCCACCCTTCACGTATAATACACGATCGTACCGTATTTGAAAATAAAATGCTGCGTCCTGTATTGAATGAATACGTGATGCAATTTGTCCTGTATTTTTGTTCATGCTATGTCCTCAAAGTGCTGTGAATAATATAATGTCAAGTAATAATTTTGCATTATCTGGACTTTAGGCCAAGGTGGAAATACAGACAACAGTGGGCCACAGGAACCTTTTAGTTCCTTTTTGGTCAAAACAGGGCTCATGACTGTGGCACTCAGCCCAAAGTTGTTGCTACTGAAAACGTAAATCTTATATAAGGCAAATATATAGTTTGGGGAGAAAAGGGAATACAACATGCAACTAAGCTAGATTCAAAGCACTTGGAGCTACTTATTTGGAACACATTTTCCTGCCCCATCCCACTCAAATAAAAGTACTTGTGTCCCATTCCCTGTCCTGCTCAATCCCACAAGAATGACTCCTGCCCCATCCTGCTCCTCTGTTATTTTTTGAGTTAAAAGACTGTTGGAAACAGCATTTTTTACAGTGTTTTCAACAGGTTGAGAATTTCTTTGTGGTGGTGGGTAGTGCAGCATGTTACCAATGTGCATGCAGACACTCATACAGTTTAGAATGGTGGACTGTAACCTAAATTCTGATGTGTAGCTACAGTTTACAGATGTCCCCTTAACGCCTCACATGCAGACCATCAGTAGGTGCTAGCTGGCGTCTGTGCATAGAGAAGCTTCGAGTCCACACTCATTTACTACAGTGCACAGAACTCAGGCAGGTGTATGGTCAAAAATTAGTTAATTTGATAAGAGTGAAATTAAACGTTCTAATGTAATTTTTATGTTCTGTGCAGTGCAGTGAACAGTCTCTCTAATTTTTGGTGGCAGCACCATGAATTGTCAATCCACATACATCATGCACAGGTCAGGTGGCTGCATGCATCCAAGCAGCCAGCAGAGCACACATGAGAGAATAAAAAAATGAATAAAAAACACAACAGGACGGTGGCATTAAGTTCAAAATAAAGAAAGTGGTGTTTATTTATATCGGAACTGCATATCTATGTATAAAGAGTTTTTCTTTTTTCCTGTCCCGCCCCATTCACATTCTGAATAGTGAAATTGACTCCAATCTCGCGTTAATCCCACAGGATTCCCGCGAAGTTTCACTTTTGAAAAAGGATTATAGACAACACACATTAGTGGCATATGAGGTATGTCAAGCCAAGCATGAACACTTTTCCATTTAAGCCCACACTCATGTCAAGTCTCCAGAAAAGTTAAAAAAAATTTTTTTTTTTTAATCAAATTTACTTCATCAAATGCATCAAATGATACAATGTTCCAAAACATGACAGGTGTGTTCTTCACTTTCCTAATACAGTTTGATACCTGTTTTTAGCAAACGCTACTCAACCAGGAGTAATGCAATAATTTACAAGTAATTACTAATTTCTTGAAGACTATTTCCAGTCATGGACAAATGCATATATTTGCTGCTCTAAAGGGTATTTAAGCAGCATGACAATGTATGTAGTGTTGGGTCAAAATTAACTACAGTGTCCATGTATATGGTAGTGAAGGAACATGTCAGCCAGGGCAACGATGCAGGTCGCTGCTGCATTTTGGCTACAGAGACCATACTCTGTTAGTAGGGTCTGTTAATTAAATCAGACCGCTCAGACCCTCTTAACTGCATACTGTTATCAGGAGGGACAACATCACAAGGAAGATGATGTGATCTTGAGCACTAAAAATTGATTGCCATCAGCTTAGTGTTTTTTGGAACTTTTGATGCAGATTTTCAGAAATAGGCATGTGGTCTGCACTGAAAGATCAGGAAAGAGTTATTAATCTTTAAAAGGGAAGACTAGAGGGACAGACTACTTTTGGTAATACGCCATCATCACTTTTCATGTAGTTTTCCCTGGAAGATTGCTTCATGGAAGGAAAGTTATTTTTGACATTACATCAGTGACCTAGATAAACACCTCTAGATCCTTCACTGTGTTAAAGTATGGACATCTTTGTATTAACTTGTAATACATCTTTGTATTAACTTGTAATACAAAGATGTTGAGTTGTAAGGGACAAGATCAAAAATGTAAGGAAAGGATTAAACGGAGTGTTGAACACTTCTATTGCAACCTGCAATCATTAGCATATCTGGCTAACTACCAATCCAACATTTCTTTGTGGGTTAAAAGTCTCCAATATTTAGTATTTCCCCAGTGTGTAAAGGCTGGTCCTGGATGCTATCAGAGTTCAGGTTAACACACTGTTTACACACAGGCAACGCTATCCGACATATAGTCAAAGGTTTACCAAACTCATCAATTAGTCTTAAACCTAAAAGCATTGTCTATTGGATCGTTAAAGGTGAAAACATATACCTTAAAAATGTGTTTAAGCAGCCAATCAGGGTTTTGCTAGCGTGAAATAATTTTCTGATCATACAATTTCCTTATACATATAGGTATAACTAGCTCTATACTGCAATACACAAACAATGCTTATCTCTATTTCCAAGTCTTCTACATGGATCATTCAAAAGTGACCTGGATGACTGAGAATCTTCACAGATATCTTTTTTTATAGGCTAGTAAAAACAAGTTAGCTGGACATACACGAAAGTTAGCTGGAAACACTATTCTGAACTTATTTATGGAACTAACATATAGTAATCAATTAGCTAGCCAGCGACAGTTGTCATTTAAAAAAGTACAGAGGGCTAAAAATGGAAAGCTGCTTTTCTAAAATCAAGGGCCTACTATTCAAAAATAAAGAACATTCCAATGGTAATCTTCCATTGTTTTAAATGTAAACTGCATAATATGTTGTTTGGCATCACAAGGGGACAGGTAGTAGAAGGACACTACATTCCCATACAGGAGCAGCTGCCACATCACAAAATGAACTTCACACGAACGATCACCGCACTGGGATGGAGCAACTGGTGCAGGTGCTGTTGGAGACCCAGAGGGTGCAGCAGGAAACAAATGCAGCCTTGTTGCAGCAGCAAATAAAAGCTAATAAACTGAAGGAACAGGAACTGCTACAATTAACAAGACCAAAGCCGAAAGCAGGGGATTTCATCCCAAAACTTGGAGTGACGGATAATGTGGAAGCTTACCTTCATGCCTTTGAAGCTACGGCTGCCCGGGAAAGGTAGCTGAAAATGCAGTGGGTTGGACTCTTGGCTCCTTTCCTATCGGGTGAGGCACTTGAAGCATTTCAAGAAGAAGCTGATATTGCTCAACACTATGACAAGCTAAAGGCAGAGATTCTGAGCCACAATGGCCTTACCAAATTGAACATGGCTCAACATTTTCATAACTGGACTTTCCAAAATGGGCCCTAATCCTAACCCTAACCTGCCCGCCAAAGAGAGTTGTTAGTCAACTGGTACAGCAACGAGGGTTCCTGAACCCTAAGTCCCATTACCGCAATCAATGTGGTGAGTTGGGCCATATCTCCTGGCAATGTGACAAATCGATGAACCAATGCCCACAGCAGAGTCTGCAAGAGCCCACAAGCCCATTTTGCTGCCTTCCTGGGAGAAAGTGGAGACCACCGGCAGACGTGCCCAGTAACTGTGAAGCAGCGGGATGTGGAAGTATTGCGTGATTCTGGAAGTTCCCGGACCCTGGTCCATGTGTCCATGCTGGAGGTGTCTTCCCCTGCTCAAGGTGATCCTGTTCCAGTGGTTTGTGTTCATGCAGACACATGGGAGTACCCCTAAACTGTGGTGAAGCTAACCACAACTAAGGGTTCATCCAATGTCAAGGTGGGAGTAATCAAGACCCTTCCAGTTCCAGTCCTGATTGGTCATGAATGCCCAGCCTTCCCAATGCTGGGGAGGGAAGCCCAAAAGAGACGCAGTCAGGAGCCCCAAAAACGTAAGCCCAAAAATAGTCAAATGAATAAACCCTGGGTTAATCTTACCAAGCCATGCTCTACCCCACCTGTTTTAGCGCAAGGTTTACTGGGGGAATCCAGCGTTTCCGAACCCCTGCCTGGCACGAGTGAAGAGGATGCCTTGGGCCCAGAAGTACCCCAACCTCTCAAAGGTCACTACGGCACAGCGAAGTTACAGTTCCCCACTCTTAGCAATGCTTTAAGAAATGTCCATATCCTAGAAAGAACTTTAGTGAGAACCACAGTAACCCCTTCCTACCCTCATTTCGCAGTAAAAAGGGGCCTCCTGTATCAGGTAGTAAAAAGTAATGATAAAGTCACTGAGCACCTCCTCATGCCCCAGCCTCATCACTCTACAGTTCTGCAGTTAGTACATACTCACTTGATGGGGGTAGAGAAAACAAAAGGAGAGAGTGTTGCAGAGATTCTTTTGGCCAGGAGTTCACAAGGAGATAGAGAACTACTGCCACGGTTGCACTGAAAGCCAGCTCATAGCCCCAAAACAGTCGTACAGAAGTCCCCTTGCCCCTTTGCCAATCATCGAAACTCCCTTTGAGAGGGTAGGGATGGACATTGTAGGCCCCCTCCCCAAGAGTGCACAAGGCCATCAGTACATCTTAGTCATAGTAGACTACGCCACCCAGTACCCGGAAGCTGTCCCTTTAAGAAAGGCCAATGCGAAACAAATGGCAAAGGAACTATTCCTCTTCAGCAGCCGGGTAGGGATCCCAAAAGACATTCTTACCGACCAAGGGACCCCTTTCATGTTCAGGGTCCTCAGGGAGTTATGTGCTCTTTTGTAGGCGAAACAGGTGAGGACCTCAGTGTACCACCGCCAGACGGACAGGTTAGTGGAGAGGTTTAACAAGACACTCAAAGCCATGCTGAGGAAGGCCACCAACAAAGACGGAAGGAACTGGGACCAGATTTTTCCCTATCTCCTGTTTGCGGTGAGAGAGGTTCCTCAGTCTTCCACTCGTTTCTCACCCTTTGACCTGTTGTATTCCCACAGACCCAGAGGTCTTCTGGACATAGCAAAGAAAACTTGGGAGGACCTCATCGTACCATGATTGAACATTTGGGGGCAATGCAAGACAGGATGGCCGCTGTGGTTCCCATTGTGAAGGAGTACATGAAGAAAGCACAGCGAGCGTTTCATAACCACCCTTGATCTCACAAAGGGGTATTGGCAGGTTCCCTTGTCTGCAGCAGCAAAGGAGAAAAGTGCCTCTGCCTCACCCGGGGGCCTGTGGCAGTACTGAGTGATGCCTTTTGGACTGTCCTGAGCTCCCGCCACCTTCCAGTGCATGATGGATCAGGTACTTTAACCTGATAAAGATTATGCCTCTGCCTATTTAGATGATGTTGTCATCCAGAGTCCAGACTGGGAGAACCACTTACCTCGGGTGCAGAAGGTCATGGAGTCCCAACCAGGCTTGACGGCAAATCCCAAGAAATGTAAGCTGGCCTTCAGTGAAACAAACTATTTGGGATACACCATTGGATGAAGCCTCGTCAAACCCAAGGAGGCGAAACTCCATGCCATCCAGGACTGGCCAAAACCGTCGACCAAGAAGCAGGTGAGATCCTTTTTGGGCCTTGCAAATTATTACCAATGGTTCATCTCTGATTTTTCCATGTTAGCTGCCACTCTCACAGAGCTGACAACCAAGAAACACTCTCGGATGGTGAAATGGACCCCAGAGGCAGAAGAACCCTTTTGCAACGTGAAAAGGGTGCTGGGTTCCAAACCGGACCTCACAGTGCCCAATTTCAGTGAGGAGTTTGTACTCCAGACGGATGCCTCAGAGGTAGGTCTGGGTGCTGTACTGTCTCAGAGCAATGGAGGTGAGGAACATCCAGTTCTTTATTTGAGAATCCAGTTTTCTTACTGTACCAATTCAGTAACCTCAACTTTTATCTATGATATCTCCCCATTTTTCTCATACAGTTTCACAATAATGCTAGGAAATAAAATTTAAAGGCCAACTGCTTCAACCTGTACTGGACATAGTTTAATGTATAGCTGTGCAACTACACATAGTGAGAGCAGAAGATATATAGAAAACCATATGCCATTATAAACTTGAATTATGGCTTTTTTGCACAGTAAATACTCAATAAATAACAATGAATTGAAAACAAGAATAACATAATCTGTAATGAAATCATACCTCTCTGTGACTGTATTGTGTGAGTGAGTTCTACCTACCTTACACTTACCCTATTGATATAGTGTGTGTGTGTGTGTGTGGTGTGGTGTGGTGTGTGTGTGTGTGTATGTGTGTATGTGTTCACTCAGATCAATGCACATAAAGGATCACTTGGTTAGTCTTCAAAGATAGCAGCAGGAATAGGTGATGAATTATTCTTGTGTTCCCATGACAGAGCTTGTCTTTCACAGAGACATTACATTAGTGTGAGAGTGTATTTCATATTTTACGGAGACATGTTTGAAGACAAAACAACATACTAGACCCATACTGACATTTAAAATTGAAAAGAAGAGCCACAACTTCTAAAGTTTTGTTATACATGCAATCTATAACTCAAGTAGAAGCTTCTAACAGACTTGCATTCCTCAAGACCTTAAATACTTTATGAGATTATCAGTGAAAATCCGTTGATGTCTTCAGATGTAAAGAAAGCTTCAGGGCACATGAGATTTAAGTTGAAGATTCATACCACATATCTATCAGAATACTGGGATTTTATACCCATCTCATAATTACGTATATATATTTATACACACGTGTGACCAAGACACACCTGTGCTGCTATTTCTGTGTGGTTGCTTTACTGAATTGAGGTAATTAGCTTAGGGCCAGTTTCCTTAACTACACCTGTCCTACAATACAATACAACAGGTCAAAGGGTGAGAAACCAGTGGAAGACTGAGGAACCTCTCTCAACGCAAACAGGAGATAGGGAAGAATCTGGTCCCAGTTCCTTCCGTCTTTGTTGGTGGCCTTCCTCAGCATGGCTTTGAGTGTCTTGTTAAACCTCTCCACTAACCTGTCCGTCTGGCGGTGGTACACCGAGGTCCTCACCTGTTTCGCCCGCAAAAGAGCACATAACTCCCTGAGGACCCTGGACATGAAAGGGGTCCTTTGGTCGGTAAGAATGTCTTTTGGGATCCCTACCCGGCTGCTGAAGAGGAATAGTTCCTTTGCCATTTGTTTCGCATTGGCCTTTCTTAAAGGGACAGCTTCCGGGTACTGGGTGGCGTAGTCTACTATGACTAAGATGTACTGATGGCCTTGTGCACTCTTGGGGAGGGGGCTTACAATGTCCGTCCCTACCCTCTCAAACGGAGTTTCGATGATTGGCAAAGAGACAAGGGGACTTCTGTACGACTGTTTTGGGGCTATGAGCTGGCTTTCAGGGCAACCATTGCAGTAGTTCTCTATCTCCTTGTGAACTCCTGGCCAAAAGAATCTCTGCAACACTCTCCTTTGTTTTCTCTACCACCAAGTGTACTCCCATCAAGTGAGTGTGTACTAACTGCAGAACTGTGGAGTGTTGAGGCTGGGGCACGAGGAGTTGCTCAGTGACTTTATCATTACTTTTTACTACCCGATACAGGAGGCCCCTTTTTAATGCAAAATGAGGGTAGGAAGGGGTTACCGTGGTTCTCACTAAAGTTCCCTCTAGGATCTGGACATTTCTTAAAGCATTGCTAAGAGTGGGGAACTGTAACTTCGCTGTGCCGTAGTGACCTTTGAGAGGTTGGGGTACTTCTGGGCCCGAGGCATCCTCTTCACTCGTGCCAGGCAGGGTTTCGGAATCGCTGGATTCCTCCAAGAATATTTGCTTTTGACAATCTAAAAATAAGAGCAACTGTGGGTGTAAATGATTAGTTTCATTACAGATTATGTTATTCTTCTATTTTCAATTCATTGTTATTTATTGATTATTTACTGTGCAAAAAATCCATAACTCAAGTTTATAACAGCACATGGTTTTCTATTTATCTTCTGCTCTCACTATATGAAGGTGCACAGCTATACATTAAGCTATGTCCAGTACAGGTTGAAGCAGTTGGCCCTCAAATTGTATTTCCTAACATAATTGTGAAACTGTATGAGAAAAATGGGGAGATATCATGGATAAAAGTTGACCAATGGTAAAATTGAATTGGCACAGTAAGAAAACTGGATTCACAAAAGTATAGACTGTCAGATTAGTCACATTATACCCCATTCCTGAAAGAAATAAAGCAATCTTCCTGAGAAGGATCAACATGTCCCCATAGAGAGAACATAGTAATAAATCTAATAACATACACATAGTTCCGTGCAAAAGTTTTAGGTACTGGAGATGTTCAGATTCTTATCCACCACACAATACCAGGCGTCTGGTTGCTGCCAAATTCATCCTTCAGCATCCTGCAGCAACAACCCCAAACATACAGCCCGAGAACTAGAACATCACGGAGACAGTCTGCGATAACATAAAGAGGAAGAAGACACTATAGACAAGACAACCTATATCCACAGAGGAATTGTGGCTTCTTAAACATTTTTCAAGATGCTTGGAACAACCTGCCTTGAAAAACTGTGTTCAAGTGTCCCACAGAGAACTTTGTGGTCACATTAAATACTGATCTGATTTAGGGCTTTGTTTCCGTTTACTGCACTTAATATGAAGTTACCTGATAAATGAAACCTATTAGTGCTATTTTTTAGTGGCTTAAACATTTGCAAAGTACAGTATGTATAACACACAGCTGCTCATGTAGGCTTACTGTCACTGTGTTCACACACACAAACAGCGCAGAGCCACCGTGAGCAGCCATAATCAGAGCCCATCCTTGTAGACACTGTGCTCTGGATCAAGGATCGTGGTGACTAAATATTTTCCATCATTGACAGAATTTTTTAATTGATAGAAAAACAGAGGGCCATCCATCATTCTGACAGATTAGAACAGACAGCAAGTTCTAACGCATCACATTCACACAGGCAGAAATGCATCCCTTTTCCATTATACGCACAGAGTACATCGTTGAGATAACTACACTCCCCTGGGAGCAACACGTTTTGCTATTCAGGTCCTGACAGTAGATTATTTTATAATGCATAATTATATTATTGTATTTTATGTTTCAGTTTTTTATAATATAAAGTTATATTAATGTGTTTTATGTTTTAGGTATAAGTGATGCTGCTGTTCAAAGCTGCATTTGTCACATGTCAAGATAAAATGTACAGTAAGCGAGCAGTGAAATGAGGGTTGCACTCATTATCTGGGTAGACCACGGAATACTGCAAAACTGGGAAATAAAAAATAAATCTTAAAAAATAAATACAATGAAAGATATTGCATGTTGTGGAAAATATTGCAATATTCTATATTATCAGTTTGCCTTCAGAACAAAGTTATGGCCATAAGAAGTCTTCTGTCCATGGCAAATAGGAAAAACTTAATGACACCAATCTCTCTCGATGCGTTTGATTATGCTCAAGCTAGCACCCAGTTTAAATCCGTCAACATGACGGACAACTAGAAGTCTAACACAACCTCTGCTCTGAATGTCCACAGGGCAGGTAAGTGAAAATAATTGCTGGTCTTCATCACATGATGAAGGTCTGAGGTTTAACCAAACTTCTTAAAATCCTCATCTTAACACTTCATCTGTGCAGAGCTTAATTGTTTTATTCCATTAAGCTCCTACAATGTTTTAGGCCAGTTTTCTAAAAGTTCATAATTGTGAAAAAGTTAACAAATATTGTTGCACTTGGTGAACAGCAACTGCCATATCAGGTAGGCCTCAGCAGTACCTGATGTAGCGGACACTGGTGGACGCCAGTGACCGGACACAAGATTTATGGTAAGGACACAGGGGTGCTCTGGAGTATATGGAGAGCCTCCCATGTCCACTTTCCCATCATCAAACTATCACCTGGATAGAACACAGGGACGAAATGAGTTCCTCTCACCAATAAACTAGCTTTTAAGATATCATCGGAATTTATGGCTAGTTCATGGAACTCATCCCGAATCAACACTCCTGCAATAAATGGGAGACAACCACAACACTCGCCACAGACTGACACTGAGTTCATGTTGCATCCCTGAGATTCATCTGGGACTGATAGGTGGGTGCCACCTCTTATCAAGTAACAGGAAAAGGAACATTTAACCCTATCAAGGTGCTAAACCATCAGGATTCACACTCTTGACTCATTTCTCTCTCACAAGAGAAAACAAGACTATCACCTTTAACGCCCTTTCATACCCAAAGGGGGGTCTCATGAGGAACCACAGGCCCCCGCCATAAACCATCCTACATTCCAAGCTGGACTGATACCATTATTCTACATTTGTAAAGCATGATTAAAATGTCATTGAACTGAATGTCCCATCACCAGGTAATTCATGCATTATTACTCTGGAAAGATTTCCATAAAGTATGGTCCAAAATTCATTTTTGTAGCCCAAAAGGAGGCTGAGATATGTTTTAACAGTTCTAAGGTAAATATCCACCATGTTACAATACTGCCATCTAAGGACCACTCTGGCCCCCTTTTTCCTCTAGGGAATTAACTGATAGACAACCTAATACATCACTTTGATATTACTATTTCATGTTGTAACTTTAGCTATATATTTGTGTGGTTACAAATTGTTATCTTTTCTTTAGTCAATATATTCTATGTGTACTATTACCCATGATGATGTTATTAGTTTATTTTGTATATTCCAAACCATAGCTAGGTAGTTGGTATAGGCTGTTGTCAAAATGAATGGGCCATAGTGGGAGTAGAATACACAACACTTGCGCGTAAAACCAAATTAAAACAAAATAACTTAAGGTTTTATTTCTCTCTTTCTTTATTGAAATAAAGAAAGAGAAGGAAAACCCAAGGGGTGGCGACAACTGTCAAGCCCCCCCCGGCTACACACCCCCCGAGGATAAAACAGCAGGATCCTCCAGGGCACGCACTTCTTACTTCTTCTTCTCTTACAATCTTAATATTACTGTTACTCTTAAGTTCTTGTCGCTCACTTCGAACTAGCTCACGTTTGTTTCTAGTCTAGACTTTACTTTGTTACTTCGGTACCAACCTCATGTTCTTTATCCTCAATTCTCTTATACTTTTGTGCACAATTTTTGTCTTTACTACTTCAGCAAGCCAAGCCTTCCAAATTGAATCACACACAGGTGTGTATAAGTAATTTCGTCGTTTTCCTTTTCGACAAATTCAACTTTTGTCTAGAAGATTTTGAAGGTTTTGTGTCGTTTGGCCAACACCAATTCCTTCCAACTTATCTGGCAAATTAAACTAAATACTAGCATTTATTCCGCCGTCAACCTCCGGCCCTCTGGCTACACACCTCACCAGGACCGGCTGACCAGATCTCGAGAGTGCCTACGGAAGAAAGTCTGCTGGCAGACTGCGCCGACGCTGATCCACCGAGACATCGGCAGAGCCCGTCACCCCTGGCGACAGCCGGCATCTCTGAGAGAAACCTACTTGGAGCGTGGTGTCCCCGTCGCCTAGCAACCTAACTCCGGGGCTCCAGCCAGGATCTCAACAGCGCGCCGTAACTCAAAGTAGGCAACTCCATCCTTTGCTCCAAACCGGGTTGAATTTCAGAATAATACTAGTCCCGAGCTAATAATTTCCTACCGTTAAAAATAAATGCTATACACATAGCCAAATTCATTCTCTTTCACCATCGCCCAAATTACTGCTAGTTCAGCTGGTAGATATAGGTATTGTTATTTATAGATTCATGTTCATTATCATTGTTTATTGTACTCCTCCTGTGTTTAGTTAGTCAATAATTATTATCAATGTGACCCAGTCGTTGCCCTGTGTTTCTTTGAAGTGAAGATCAGAGATCCCTGTAATCAAGAAATCAAAACTTTGGATGTGAGATTAATCAGAATAATCCTTATTTTAATCAAATTGTCCGGCCTGAGGACTGGTGCCCCATTCTTTAACGAGAGCAAAATTTCAAAATGTGGTATTCACGCTACACTGACAATGAAAACTAATGAAGACATGTTAAAAATTTACTCACAAAAACATCTGACAGTACCTGTTCTCCTTTTGTTATACTTGCTATACATTTGTGCAAAATGTATGTTTATCAAGTGATTTTGAGAAGTTTGGGGAATTTGGTGTCAAGAAAGATTAACTGTTCATCCATGTCATGTGTTGTATGCAGCCTGCCAGCAATTTCAGCAGTATGGGTTCATCTCCTCGATTCGTCACTATAGCCTTTGGTTTGATGTCATGCAAAAGTGTCCAAAACTTGAAAAACAACCAAAAAAATACCTTCTCTATACTGCATTGCAAAAGACTGAGCATCACATCACTTCACAGCTAATGAGAGAATATCACCTCTTTTTTTAATAACCTTCCTAGATAAGACTATATCAACAAAACTATACAATTCACAGCTATTCAAAACACTCTACACTTTACTCTAATTTCCTGCTGATAACCAATCTCACCACAGGAACAAAAATCTGAACTCGTATGTTTAAATTTTACATTTAAATTTCAATTATCACCATAACTGTGGTCAATTACCTTGGTTATTTTCATCTCAGGTTGGGAATGACGCACTTATTAAGCTCTAATAAATAAGTTTACTTGGTACTTTCCAAGGAAAAGAAAAACAGAAAAGGTTGGTAAACAGAGCAGTCATTTAGTTAGGTGAGGGGCAACAACGTATCTCTCCTCTTACATCCAAGCAGGGTTAGTTAAACTCTTATGCCTTCCCGTCCAGTACCAGCTTTTCTATAACTACTACACCCTGAGCTTATCTACACAGTTTATGGCTGACTAGACTAACATGACTACCACTAATGCCATAAACTTTTCTGCAGCCTTGTGCTGGTACCCTGCTACAGTAAAACATGGTGAAGGTTCTATCATTCTGTGGGCTGCTTTTCTGCCTCAGGTACTGGAGGCATTGAATGTAACAAAGGAATCATGAAATCACAAGATTACCAAGGCATTTTAGAGTGAAATGTGTTATCCAGTGTCAGAAAACTAGGTCTAAGGCGAAGGTCTTGGGTCTTTCAGCAGGACAACGACCCAAAGCACACATTCAGCAGGACAAAAGAATGGTTGAAAGGGAAAAGATGGACTGTTTTAAACTGGCCAGCAATGTGTCCTGACCTAAATCCCATTTAAAACCTTTAGAGAGAGCTGAAATCTTGAGGAGAGTTTGAGTTCATAGCAATGAAAGAGTGGCAGAAACCACCAGCAGACAGTTGTAAGAATCTTCTATATGGCTACAAGAAACATTTAGAGGCTGTCTTTGTAGCCAAATAATAGTATGTAGACAGGCTGGTATGAGTACTCACCCAAATGAACAAATGCTTAATTTGATCAAAATCACCAACATAACACAATTAATAAAATGAAATCAAATGAAAAACAAACTTTATATGCATAGAGTTAAAATGCTACATAGTACCTGTGTTTTCACGGTGTGTTTCTCCATTCTGTTTTGTTGAGGTTCGATGTGGTTGTGGTGCAGTAAAAATATTAAATTAGAATAAAATTATTCACTGTCTTTTATACCAACTTTTACAGGCTGCTGGGAAGAACATTTCTACTATTGATGTATTTAGACATGCCTGGTCTGATACACATACTGTATATCAGCATGTACAAGAACTTTTAAAAAAGTAAAAATAATTGGCTGCAAATGACAAGACAGCAGCAACTTCCCTTTCCTATTGGTTGTGCAGGTTGGACTTCAGGTCTGAAACCACTGCATTATACTGGCTGGGTTTTGATTTCGGGTGCAATAATGCAGCTCACTGTTGCTGTTTTTGTTAAACAAGAATATTCAAACAAAAACACATTACAATCTTTACAACTAAATGCATGTCTGTAGATGGATGGAAAAACAAGATCTTTATAAGGGTAGACATTCGTACATACACAACAGACACACAAATTACAAAGCTCTTTCACCACAGATATTTGAGTCTTGGCTCGTCCTGTGAGCCACTTAATTTGATTTAATAAAATTTCATTTTTTTCCCCACAGGGACCAGCATTTAAAAGCATTCCTGTGTACTTGTCCTTGAGACCAGCCAATGCCATCATGGCTTTTAACTGTGGCTACAATCTCCACATTTTTGTTACTCTTTTACCCACAGCACTGGCCTGAGCCTTCAGTTAACCTGCGGGACATCACACAAACATTGCCTTTTCCCCCTGGATATCTTCACTGCCTACAAGTTACACTCTCTGTCCCTGTCAGGTGAACAAATGCCGCTTAACCTCTCAGTCCTTCCCAGTACAATCTTTTTGTTCTAGCCTGATGTTGATGCAGTAGATGCAATTTGAAAGAATGAATCTACAGCATTTTTCCTGCATGTACAGTGTAATAGAAATGCCAATTCATTTTGAAAGAGCAAGAACACTGGGCAAACTACAGCTGACCAGTGGTATGACTTCAGTCAGCCACAGACATTTTCGTTTCTAAGGCTGGCCGCATGATTACGGACCACCAAAAATGTATGGTTCTCCTTTAAAACATCAAATGATAGTTTGCTACAGACCAAAGTAGCGCATAGGATAAACAAACTTAGCAATCAAAGCTGAAATGTATCAAAATTTTGCTGGAGCTGATGTTAACGTTTTGGTCTGTATTTGGTCTGCGTTATGCCCAATGATTCTGTTTTTTACAGCATCTTGAAAACCAGGACTGTCCCACAAGCAAAACTGCTTATAAAAAAATCCTCCTTCATACCCTGTTCTACCAATCCTCTCACTCCCTTAGCTCATAACTACCTTCTCTGTTCTTTCAGTTCATAACCACCTATTGTGCTAATCCACATTGCCTGCTACAGTTTTTGATAAATGATGGTGCCTGTGGGCTACACCCACATATATGCAAACAAAGGCACACACACATGCAGGCATTTACAAGGTGTTCAAGAAAATTAATTTGCATCTACACACTGAAATAATCTGAGACTTTTCGCATCACATTTCCCACTTTTCACAGGCTCTTATACACCTTAACTTAACAGTAGGTTCTGTGTGTTTTTGAATAAAAATAAGTAATCTCACTCCTCCTACGGAACAGTGAGACAAGCATTTATGCAGCCTGATGCGATAATTACCTGCCATCATTTTGGTTAAAGTGAGGTGTACTGATGCAATGGCAGAGGGGAAAAGGTGAAAGGAGAGGATAACAGGTTTATCACCACCACCTGAGTCACTCAGAATAGCCCCCTGAGCCACAGAAGGGAGCTCTTGCAGAGATTTTTCTCATCCCCCGAGCCCCATTTCACTCACATTGCATTTGGTCACTTGTATGTTGTAACAGCATCTCTCTGGTGCTCTGCCTTCCTCTCTTCCCCTTCAACCCTCCACGCCTCTTTCCCTGCTGTCTGCAATCTATCTGTCGCATCTGTTCCCTCCATGTTGATGGCCTCTATGAGTTTCACTGTGATCCCTACCGTAATGATGTCTCTCCATCGCTCTTTCCATCTCCCCTTCACACTCTCAACAGTCTGGGTGTCAGAGTCACGTTGCCATCCTTAATGACAATCTCATTTTTTTCTAAGTTTTGACACCCTAGAGACATAAAGAGCAAGCATGGTCTTCCCAGACACCATGGAAATGCATATTTTTAATATCCGTGCTCTCTAATTGTCTCTGAATGTGCATGTCTTTCATTTTATCTCCCTGTTGCCTAAAGCTAGTTCAGTCTTTGACTGACTAGAATCTATTTGGGGTGAGCGAGACAGCACTTAGGGAATAATTATTATTGCTATTTGCATGAGAATGCCAGAGCCCACAGCATTCCCTTCACATAATGCTAAGATGAGATCAATTGTGGGTTTCTGTTCTATTGATTGTTTCTGATAATGACAAACCATGCAAAGAAACAGTATCAGTCAGCCACACTCCCTGCTGTCTGGTAGTTCTGTCTAATTCCCAACAAAAAAGGCACAAACAAAGAGAAAACTGAAAACCTAGACCCTTCAATAATTATGTTTTTTCCTCATCTAAATCCCTGTGTATGTCAAAATGAATCTACATATAGGCTAAATACAGACAGAAGCAAGGTAACTAAGCTATTAATATATCCTGAGGCATCAGGTTATTGAAGGTAATGTTTCTGTATTTGTCAAGTATTCAGATCTATGGATCTTTAAAAAGAAAACTCCATCAGCAGAAATTCCCCAATTTTTTTGTAACAGAGGCTAGATGAGCCTGAAATACAGACTGCATCCACTAATGTCAGAAGAAATCAAAACCATTTTATGAAATAACATTAACTTTCAGGGCAAACAAGCAGAGGCACTAAATCATGAGCAAAAGCCATATACTTAATGAATATTTAATGATGTCAATAACATTTCATAATTTCAGAAATTTTCTGGGGTGACCCCTGATCTTCTTAATTTATCTGCAAATGTTTTCTCACTTGATTCCAGAAGATAAAATCATAAATATAGGTCACTATCAAGATATAAAAATACATCAACAAGTAAATAGATGAAAGATTAGGGCTGGGGCGATGCATAGACGTAATCGATTATGTAAATACGTTGATTTACGTATGGTGCATCATTGCGTCGCAAGGAGGAATTAAGATGGCTGCACCTAGTCAGAGCATGGACTCCACCGAGGACCAAGCTGAAGCAAAAAAACCTTGCCCACGATCATCTAAAGTGTGGGAGTATTTTAAGCAGGGACCGAACAACATGGTGCTCTGCAAGCTCCGCAAATTAGAAATGGATTATCACAACTGTACTACTGCCATGCCTGAGCACTTGGAGCGGGGCTTTATTTTGGAAAGACTTTATATCGGACTGTAAAACATAGATTACCAGTTGACACTGGGCTGTTTTTTGAAAGGGAATAATGCCCTGCAGTGCACACTTTGTCATATTTGTTTGTTTTAACCCTCTTAAACCCGTGGGAGCATATACGCTTCCAAATTTCACGTTGTCTGTAGAGCGTCATAGCTCCGCGACTATTTGCGCTAGCAATGTGCTGTTTTTTTCTCCTTAAACTTGAATCAGACATTCCTATTAGCTCCAGTGGGTGAGGTCACAGCCAATCAGAGTGTCTGATTCAGAGGTTTGGCCTGCCTTGGCTTTATACCCAGATTGAATGGGAGCAGTGCTGTTTTACTCTGATATCAAAGTGAAGAGAAGTTGTTTAGAGTTTATTGAAGTGACAGAATAAAGACAGAAGGATGTGACCAGTCACATATTTAGTGCAGCGGAGGATTTGGAGCTGATTTTTTAAGGATCACACAAAAAACGCCCATAAATACTGCTTCAGAGAATGAGCATATCTCATGAACAGATAAAAACTGAAACTTCAAATCACCACTAGAACAACTCAAAGAAATAAATATAATTTTCTGTGTTGAATTTTTTCTTCTTTATTATGGTTTACAGTGTTTTTATCTATAAAATAAGGAAAAAGTCAAGGTTTGTTTTTTGTTTTGTTTTTTGTTTTTGTTTTATGGGCTATTAATCTCTATCATACTGTACTGAAGGTCTTTACTGAGTGACATTTATTATTAGCTGAGGTTATGCTGATTCTAAATATGTGTGGCATTTGGTGAAACTGTTAAAAATGACAAATTTATTATGAAAAACACAAAACGTATTAAAGAATGAAAATATTAAAATATAAATAACAAGTTTTAAAAATTAATTTTAGGTATATTTATTGTTATATTAATTGAGTAATAGAAAATAATAGATAATGGTTTTTCCTGCATAGAGAACTGGGAGGCAGCCGCCTCCGTCAAATTTCACGCAGACATAATTAGTTCTTCTAATATGGGAAATAAAGTTAATTCATGTTACCGACAAGATACGGTTAATGTGTTAATACTGAAAGTAGGCCTAGTTCTCAGCCACAAGTGGAAAGTGTCGGTGGAGGAGATGATCAGAGTGTGAGAGGAGTCAAGGCGAGAGTACCAAGTCTTTAGGAGTGTATTAACGAGGGTATTAAAGCCGACACTTACATGATTTTAACAACAGTTTTGTTCCCAGATGTTGTGAGAGGCATAGAGTGAGTGGCTTTGACCTGCAGTGGCTGGAGAGATAATGAAGATATAATTATTGCCCCCCACCCGCCTAATTTTCGGCCAGGAAAAATAATCGAAAGATTAATCAAACAAATAATCTTTAGGTGCAGCCCTAAAGAAGATTTTACCCATATTGTCTGGTTACTCAAACAGTCAGTTCAGTTACTTATAAAAGAGGTAATGTGGTTCCCATGAAGCCAAACAATACAAGCATGCCCCATGGCTAGATGTGGACGTTCACAAACATTTACTCCTCTACTAACACAGAACAGAGAATGACTAATTTCTTCTCAGCTGGCCTGCAGCTCTGTATCTGTAGTGGTATCAAATATTCATTTATATTTATGCACACAGAGCAGGGTTTGGGGCCCCTCTGTAAGTGAACAGATCTGATTATGGTAAGAGTATTAATGGCTCAGACTGACTATGGTGCAGCCAAGAAGCGAGGAAGAGCTCATGTAGCAGGGGAGAGTTGTTAGTACAATGGTGTAAATGCAAAGCAGGGGGAGTCAATACCCATTGCAGCTTTATTAATCCTCTCAACCCTGAAGCTGCAAGATATGGATATGTCTTCCGTGCAGTGACCCCGGACCTCAAGCCTCTGTGTAAGCCGCTACCTCAGCTTTAGAGCTCACAGGTGGAGGTTCATTGAGGAGGGAACTGCAAAGACGTATTTTTGCATTCAGCATTCATTCTCCAACCAATCTGACAACGAAGTGTAATTTTTCCTCGATTCTTACTCGAAGAAAAATTGGCAGACAATGAAAAAAGCCATCAGTTGAGGACCTACTCAACAGTGTGGAGGGATATAATATATATTAACTATGCATAGCTGTCCCTAAGCTGTCTGTGCACACTTACAGTATGTAGTGAAGACTTTGAAGGGATTTAATAAAAAGGTATTAGGTAAGTATAAGGCAAATATAAGTATAAGGTAAGTATATTTTTTGGCAAAATGTTATTTATCACTATATGTATGACATGTATGATTCCAGTGAGTAATTTCCAGTGAGAAACATGCTGTCTTCACTAAGAGACCTTCAATTGTTGAAAAGATCTTCAACCCGACAGCACAGAAGATATATACAATCACCACAGTTTCAAGGTGGACACCCAAGATTGGTATCACCAAATCATTAACTGACCATATATGAAATATGGTCTCAATCCACCCTCTTTGCTTGAGTTATGGTGTAGATTAATGGCCAGAAAAGCATTTTTGCAGAACATTATGATAGCACAGTAAAGTTGACCTTTGACCTTTTGGATATAAAATGTCATCACTTCATCACTTTATCCCATTGGACATTTGTATGAAATTTTGTCAAAATTAGTGTATGAATTCTTGAGTTCTGGACAAAAACATGTCAGAGCCTTTGACCACCAAAATCTAATCATTTCATGCTCGAGTCCAAGTAAATTAAGCAAATTTGAAGAAATTCCCTCAAGGCAATACTGAGATATTGCATTCACAACATGGGACAAGGGCCAGACAACCTGAAAATATAATGCTTCTGGCCACAGTTGGCATCTGTGCAGTGGCATTAAAATGGAGGATATGCCATGGTAGGGGCAAAGACAAAATAAAAAGAATCTGAAAGAGTATTTGATTTGCAACTTGTGCCAGTTAAAATATTATAGACCAAAGCACAGGGAGGACCTGGTTCTAAGTTGTTGTTTTTTTCATCTTTTCACTTTTTCCATTTTAAGTTTTCAATATTTCATACTATTCATCAATTTTCAGACCTTTTTTATGCCTGGAATCCATTGTCATTGTTTTACATTTATTCTGTGTGAAATATATTCCAGTCAAGGGGATTGTGCTCCGTATCTTTTCTGCTTCTTTTCACACTGTTAAAACAGAAGTTGAATCAGAATATGTAAGGATGTGCGTCATTTAGGCAAAGCAGACAATTCCCTCTACATTTTGCATTGCATGTCTTCCAACAAAAAACATTTTTTTCTTCTCACTTCAGTAGTGTTTTTTGACTTAGACCAACATATACTCTGGCTAAGAATTCATCAAGACAGTGACGGATGTTTGTAAGCAAGTCAGTTTATCAAATCACAGGTGAGATACACACATGCCAAACAAATTGTATGACACTGCAGAAATGGGAGTCAAACAATCAGAGGGTGCACATTTTAAACACTTCAACGCAAAGTCAACACCAAGAACTGACACAAACTGCAAATTCCTGCAAATCATAGATTATTTTTGGCTGGACCTTAACAGCAGGATCAGCCCTATAATCTGGAATGTTCCTGACTGATTGACTGACTGACCATATTTCCAACACTGGTCAGCTGAGTGCCTTGTCACACTGCTTTGGAGTTTCTGGTGAACAGGTTCTACTAGGGGGGTGTTTACAGCCTGCCAACTTAGCGCAAGTCTATTTTTTTAAACAAGACAAGGTATAAACCTGGTACATGACTGCACTGTGTACGGATGCCAACTAGGGGCTTAGGGCTACACCTCTTTTGACATGAAGTCTACCGAGCTGCTCTGGTTTCCTAGCTGCTCAGGAACTGCAGGGAAGCAGAGGATTGATTCCAATACACTAAGCCTCGCCTCCTTAATGGCAAATATACTACTTTCATTACATTTATTATTATTACTAAAGAAGGCAGATGAATAACTAAACAATAGTTACACCGAACTGAGAGAACAATTAACCTTAAAACCTGCAGGTTTGCAATGTTCACCCCACTGTGACTTTCGTGTACTGAGATAGCAGACGACAGTCCCCTGTGAGATAATGAGCTCTTATAGTCATGTATGAATCCACTGCACATGATGTCCATGTGTCCCAAGTTAATGCAACCTTTTTTGCAGTACTTAACCTTTCCTCAATTCTAAGCCTCACTTCTCTGTAGAGCGTGGGTATGGACAGAGTCGCATACCTGATTTGCAGTGTCTTGAGCATGTAGCAAAAGCCTTCGTTTTCAGGTCTTTGAATTGGAGCTGCGCTATAAATTGATTTTATTGATTAATTCGAATTTATGGTTTAGGATGATGTTTAAAAATGAAAATCAAATTTCACTTTAACTTGTGTTAATTACGGTATGGAACCAACGCTTCCCTGAGCTTCCATAGTTCATAGTAACATGAGTGCATTTAATCTGTTTTTTTGATTGAAACTGAAAAATAGGAATATGAACAAAAGATCAATGAAATAGTAGGCCAGCAAAGATGAAGCAAGAGGATGATGAAATGTCAGACTTAGTTTCAGTCCATCAGGAAAAAAGCACTTCACTAGTGACCTTGTGGAGAGACAGCAAGGGAGCTGAGCCAGCATCAAGCATTTATCACTTCCAGTGTTCAGGACCTGCTATTCATACAGGCCACAAATGTATAGTTAGCAGGAAGACCACTTGAATGGCAAGCTTTTCACACCAGGTCAATAGCAAGCACCATAACTTGCAGGTTCAGTCATAGTTTTAATTGAGTGAAAGTACTGAGAGGGAGCACAAGAAAATCAATATATACATATTGTACGTATATACGTACTGTACTATAGTGGAGAAGGAGGCAAAAAGAAGAGGAGAAACACACACAGCTAAAAAATGCCAGAGGACACACACACACACACACACACACACACACACACACACACACACACACACAAGTTTCAATGTTTACTTTTAAATTAAAATAAAATGTTGATTGCATTATTCCCCTGTAATTAAGTAGCAATCATCATCCATTATATGCCATGCCCATTTATTATTGGATTCAAGAGAACGAAAGGCTAATTTTCAACTGATTAATGTACTGGTGGTGGGGGAATATTAGCTTTCTTTTCACTTCCCACGTCCCATTTTCATTCCTATATAGGTACATTTCTGCTATTTCCTCATCTAAATAATCAGACAGAATTGCCATTTCATTTTACACATTCATTTAACCTACATTGTGTTATTGTAGGCTCACTTCTCATTGGGGAAACTTCAACTTTTTCACCTTCAACAAAGAAATATGTTGTTGACATAAAGGTTGTTGTTTCTGTATGCTACTTAGACTTAATACAACTTGCACAGCTGCGTCAGTGGTTATGGATGTGTTTATCAAATTCAAGTTCAATATCCTTCTCCACAACAACATATACAACAGATGAAACACCACTAAAAATAATTAATTAAAAAAATAAAGTCACTCCAAACAGATTCACACTGGTCAGCCATAGTGATATCTTGCATTGGTATTGCTGAATATGTTTGAGTGCAATAACTCTGTTTCAATCTTTTCTTTCAACAATATCCTCAATATTACAAAAATAAGGAATTCCCTCACATAACGTACATAGGTTTTATGTTATAGCAACCAGTTTTAGTTATTTCAACTTCATTTCTGAGAAATCATGTTTTATCTGTCATCTGTCACAACCATGACCACTGTTGCTAAGGAGGAGAAGCGAGTCAGTCAGAGAGGCAAATCAGAGCAGCAGTGAATTCAAAAGGTTTGTTGTTGCAAAACAAAAGAGAGCACAATTTTAAGCTTGGTGGTTGGATGCACCTTGGGAGTCACAGTTCATTTCTACCGCAGTGTTTATGTACACAAGCTTGTACCTTTGTCTTTTTTTTTTTTTTTTTTTTTTTCAAAAAAACAGATATTTTCTAATGGAGTTGTCAATCATTTGTGCTGATAATTTAACTGGGAGAGTCTTGTGATGATCCAAACCATAAAAGAGCTCCAACTGCAAGTCACATGACATTGTCTATATGAAAAATGGATGGGGTATTTACTCATTTTTTACTTTCTTCTAAACAAATCAAAGATGTGGGCAGCAATTCAGAGGTCTGTAACCATGCTTGGCTTTTTCTCCATCACTTCCACTTTCCCACACTGTCAAAGTGCCTTTCAATTCTTTCATTTATAAATTCTTAAGTCGCAATATCTGGCAAATCATCTGTCTGCCTGGGTTCGAGGAACCCTCAGTCCTTGGATGCTGTTCTTTAAATATTACTGCAATCCTGTCATTCTATCTTTCAGACCAAACACTGTGCAACCTTAAACCTCCCCATCACAATGACCTTCAGGAGAGAGTCAACTGAGGTTTTTAATCTTACAGATATGACTCTACTTCACCACCACACGTGTTTAGACTACAGACAGATCCATCCTTATATCTTATCTTCATGGCCCTGTGTTTAATGACAATGTCTTCAAGTCGATGGATTCTACTCGCCAAAGTCTCTTTGATGCTAACCTCAATAAAATTGATTTCTCCTCACTGCAATGAAGATAGAAAATCTGAACAAGGGGAAGAATAGCTAAAAAGTATGGCAGTGTGGTGGCAATGAAACTGGTTATTTTTTCCTATTTCATGTGTGTCAAGGAATTGAATGTGACTGTATAAATGTCATATTGGCGATCATACATGTAAAATAAAGTAAGGGCAGCAGTTAATATCAGGCTTACAGGAAGATTTCGAGTCTCTGAGGATTGTTTCCTGGCAACTGTTTGAGCCATGATGAGTAAATGTTTAGATGTCTTACTCAGGCTGGTTCTGAATGTGTGTGAAGTGACAAGGATTTTGGGATAAAGAAAAGATAATCAGTGATATCTTTCCAAAAGTTTCATCGAATGTAGTTGCTGCAGGTGTGCAAATTTCAGATTCTGTTAATCCCATTTCATACATCAATATACCCAATGAACTTGCTTATCTGGCTTGCCACTAACATGTACTTCCAGTATTGTTGGTTGGTCTGATGAACTAATGACTGTGCTAAAATTAAAAATCTTATTTGGATAATAGATTGTAAGATAGTTGTTAAAGAAGGATGTCAGTGTTTGGACCATAAATGCTGCTGCTGATCAAGATATTTGTAACAATGAAATGTCCTTGAGGGTGTGGTTATTTCTTGGAAAGCATACCAACCTATTTTTGTAACTGTACTGGGCAGCAAAAAAAACAAATAAACAAACAAACCATTGTGACTGACTAGGCTTCTCAATCATTTTTTAAAAATGGTAGGAAACTGCTCAAAAACTGCTTGAGATTTAATCATTCTTAGCCAGTCCCACACAATAACACAGTAAGTGAACCTACAAGGCTCTGTTGAGAAAAAACAGATAGACTCGCACCTATATCATAGCCAGAGCCATACAGTTTAGTTGCAAACTTTATCTAGAGATTCACTGTTGAAATTACTGTAGTTGCCAGCGTCTATTCATCATGTATCTTAATCACCTTTTCCTCCTGCTCTGGGTTTATCAGTAAATGCCCTATGACAATGTCTCATGCAGTTTAATGAGTTTTAGCACATTTGCACCAGGAGTCTTGCTTAGAGAAGACATTGGAGACCTCATGTAAATGTAACCTCAAGGTGTAATTGATGTGCATTCTGCTTTCTGAACCATGAAGTATTAACACAGATACAGACCAAACATAGTCTATGTAGGTGCTGATACACATACTTCAGTTCATCTGTTGCAGAGAGCTGAAAATAAAAGGACAGAGCTGCGTACAGTTTACAGAAACCACAGTAAGAATTTGGATTTTATTGCATGTATGAGTACTGGAAGGTAAGAACAATTAGACTTGTGAAAACAGCATTAATTTAAACAAGAACCTACTGTTGGCCTTTCACTGCAGCTGGTTAAGATATCATTCAAACTAGGTTTTGCTTAATAAACACACCAACATTCTCATTAGGGGCTTGTACGATCCTTAACAATGACTGCTTTGCTGCATTGTCGTGTGTAACTAACAACTAACAGTGTTAGCAAATTTTGACAAATGTGTTCAGCTCATTTACATAGACCCTTCAACATTTCTGCTGAACCTATGACTCTTAGCTGCTTATTTTCCTTTTGTTTCTGACTGATACTTAAAAAAAAAAAAAAATCATCAAAAGACACCATTAAAAATCTGTGAAAGTTGCTTGAGTTGATAATCAGTGCACATGACAATAGCTGACTTTCAGCACTTGTTTAAAACCCTTTTTTTTCCTTCCGCACGCTCATGCAAACACACATGCAAGCAGATGCACACACACAAACACACGCACGCACACACACACAGATGCTGTGACTGCGAAATGGAGGTTGGAATAATCACATGAACATTGTGCGACAGTATGTTCTACAGCCAAAAAGCAGGAATAAGAAATAATGCATTACTTCACTATAACCTTTTTCTAGATCTCTGCTTTAATTAGCTAGATTATCTGCTTTAGTTTTAAATGTTATGTGCATTTTTTTTAACAACAGGTTGTGCAAAAGACAGGTAAGTGCTACAGTTCCTTAGTTGACTATACAGGTTGATAAAAGTCATCAACTATTGAAAAAAACAAGTTGGACTTAGAAATGCAGCAATTAGTTGATAACTTGATTAGATGTTTGAAAAAAAAATGAATTGGCTACTATTTTGAAAGAGTTCTTACAGTCACTTATTTTTTAATCATTCTTAAGGCAAAATGTCTCACATTTGATGTTTCCAGTTTCTCAAATGTAAATGTACTCTTCATAGTAAACTAACTAACTCTGGATTTTGGACTGTTGAACAGACAAGAAGTAACATTTTCATGATTTTCTTACAAGAAAACAATGTCTATTGTAAATATAAATATATTGTCAAATATACAGTATAGTTTTAATAATAGATTACTCAGATTTCACTGTGTTGCAGGCCAATCTATTAACAAATGTTCAAGTGAAAATGGTATCAACATCACCTGTAGCTGTGTGATAATTAAGGATTGGAGACAGAGGAAAAAAATTCAAAGATCTTGCCAAGGTTTATCACACGAAATATTGCATTAGAACTGCTTTAGTTAGGCTCATATTATGTTTTCCTGTACAGAACAATTCTAATTACTTCTTATCATCTGAAGCATGCATCTAAAATGATTTACATTCAAAAGCAAACTCAAGATGGAAAATATTAACAGAAACAGAATATAATGCACTACTACATTGTCTTACACCAATTGCTGTGCACAGATTCTACAAGCTTAACAAAAGGCAGCACTCTAGTCTTTCCTCCATTCTCACCACACATTACCGTCTCTACAGTGGGTTCTCGGATGGTTTGGCAGAGAATTGGTGCAAATTAGTGTCTCAATAAACCTTATAAGCTTTACTGAGACTTAGCTTATGACAAATGAGAAAGACGATACGGACATGGCTGATATCCACCATACTAACAAAGGAAAGCTTACACCTGAAACATGTACACACAAGGTGGGAGTGTGTGTTAACAGTTGTCTGATGCTGTTAAAACAAAGCTATAAATATCTGTGCTGAAGTCATCTTTGTGTTTGTATTTAGGGAATGTGTGCAGGTATGTTTCTCTTTCAGGCATTCAGGTACCATAAATATTTTAAACATAAATAAGGAGCTGCTGATGCAGTAACTATTTATTCACCAGGTAAGCTGCCTTCATCAGGGTGTAGAGTAGGGCTTTTAATGTTGTTTACAAATTCTTTGATTTAATCAGTCCAGGTTTCACTGAAAGTTGACAATTTTAGACTGTATTTTATTTTATCCCAAAACCCTAATCTAGAGTGATTCTAGTGCTGAAACAGTTCCTCTATTAATTAATAAGATGACTAACAATAAACTTACTGATAATGAATTCATTACTTTACTAAGCAAAAATGTCGAATATTCTATGCTATAAGCTTCTCGAATGTAAGGATTGCTGCTTTTCTCCTTTTTATATAATTCTAAATTGGTTTGTTAGCAGGCAGAGAAGATGAACAATCCAGGTTGTTTCAGCTAAATTGCATGCCAAAATACAACACAATATACTGAGGCATACAAATTGTATTTCCCAACATGAGTAACAAATGCAGTTTCTCGACACTGTCAGAAAGAAAATTCCAGCGGAGAACAGGGGTAGGCAATATATAATCACCAGTTTAACTGATAATTAAAATAGTAGTTCTTTGCACCCTGCCTTATGTTAAATACATTGGGATATAGATCACAATAATTATACTGCCAACTGAACATCCACACACACACACACACACACACACACACACACACACACACACACACACACACACACACACACACACACATAACACTGTACCTCGTTTCTCTGTCACAAACAACCACACAAAGTTTCACTGACTCTTCATCTTCTCCACTCATCCTGCCCTTATCATGCACTCAGCCAGGCGTGAGACGGCACCACTTTGGGTGTCAGCGGCCTTCTTCCAGCCCGATGTAACATTAACACACATGTCCAAACTGAGCTTAACCTGCTTTACTCCACAATCCCCACCTGCCTGCCTGCCAGTCATCCTCACGTCCTGCTGCTCTCCTGCTGTCAGTGCATATTTATAACAAGTTAAACACTACAACCGCCGACCTTCCCGCACCAGGACTGATGCTGACAATGAGCTGGCACATTCACTTCACAGGGCTGCACTCATCTCGTCAGGAACACCAGCCGGTATCACCGCCAGCAGTATGGGAAGAGTTGTTGTAGCATGACATGATAGAGACAGTTACTAATGGTACTAGTCGCCCTATGGTGCCGCATGTGGTATCTCAGGATGGAATTCTGATCCAGATCCGAGGACATACAAGCAAACGTTCCCTGAATAATGAATGGGGAGGGAAACTGAGGCAGCAACTGCCAAAGCAGAACTGAGTGTCAATGCTGAGGAGAGAAAGTAAAGACGGCAGGACTGACACAAACTAAGCATGATATTATTAGACTGAGAAAGACTGAAATGAGGCTAGAGGTAAAGTGAAAAGTGAGAGCAGAATAAAGTTAAATAAATAATTTGTTTTCACTGATGCTATGCTGCTCATTTATGTGTAATTTGCAAAAAAAGGCAATTTTGGCAGCCACTTCTATGTTACTGATTTGCTGATGTAACTGATGTGAATGTTTTCTTTAAAAGTTTCACCATAGGAAAAAAATGTTGTAAAAAAAAAAAAAAAAAAAAAAGGATTACGCTTGGTAAAATATTCATCCAAGTCAATCCACAAAGCGCACACTGACCTGTTATATATAAAGGTCAGAAGTTCAGATATACAAGGCAGCAACTGAAACAAGGTTTATGTAGCTGGTCTGTGCTTTTTTGCAGAATGCTGAAGGTCTGGACTGGAGGTAAGGTCTGGAGAGATTGTAACAGACAAGAGGACTAGAGTAAACAGTAGATTGAATAATGCAAAGTCTATTCATTCAAATGTTTTAAATTAAAAAAAAAACATTTTAGGATGATAACAACGGGTAAAGATACTGTTGTTCATTCAGGCTTTGCTTTATTCCTCAGTGCAGCTACCAAACCAAAGAAGGAAGCAGTGAAAGCAGATGGAGGTGAGACATTACTAGGTCTCAGTAGAACAAAATTTGAATTCTTAAAACAGCAGCAACTACACAAGGAGTAAGAAGCACAGTAAAAGGCAGATACCAAATTATTATATTCCTAATCTCTGACAGTACTGACAACAGACAAGAGTGCAACATGGCCACAAGACATGTGTGGTAAATGAAGGATAAGGATCATATGTAGACTTTTGACTGAAAAGCCATGATATCACACTCCTATGTGGCTTGAAAAAAAAGGCATTAAAGTACTAACTGAAGTAGAAGTAAAGGTAATTTCAAAAAGTAAATTGCAGCATTTCTTTGCAAGATGACAATGAATCCCATCCAGACGTAAAGCAGTATCTATTTTTTTTTTTTTTTTAGTACTTTTGGAGCAGCAGAATTCTATCCACCTTTTCGCATTACATTGCAAGTTTTTGTAGCAAACATGTTAGCAAACACTTGTCAATTAACATACCCAGCAGACAAAGAGCATCATTAGTATTTATTTGGATTCATGTTCATGTCCACCTCACAGGATAAACCCAGTATTGACTCTATTTTTATCAGTTTCTGAAAAAAACATTTCTGCTTCTTAAGATATTGCATGCTCAACTATGTTTACCTGCTAGCTGTTTACTTTGTCTGTTGGTCATTTAAATTTTAGAGCTTTTTTGCTAAGAAAGGCTACCTGCTGCTGACCTGCTGAAAACAAGGTCAATGAGAGCACTATGAGCCCAAACACTACATTTGTGAGCTATGGAACCAAAACTATGAGCTAAAAGACATGGAGTACATGAAGTTAAAGGTGGAGTAAGCAATTCTAATCCAATACACTTTGTCAAATTTAGTGAATATCTCGTCATAGTCTGCTAGTTGTTCATTCTGTGTGTGTGCGCTGAAAAAAAAAAAAGAAAAATCTATTGTTCCTACACAGCTCTGACTCTGTACATGGGAAAAAACAGTGGCTCGAACCAGGACACTCAACACTATCCGGCCAATCAGCAACATGGGCCATTCATGCTTTTGCACAGCACAAGGGAAAGAGGGAGAAAAGAGGGAAAGAGAGGAAATGAGGGAAAGGGGGAAGTAAGAGCAAGAGACAATAACTCCAGCACATACTAAGCAATAGTGTCAATTTAAGTATTACCAGTGGAAGGAGCAGTCCGTCACTGCCAGACTGTGTGGAGTATTGAAAGGGATAGATTGCGACTCCAGACGAGCAGCAAAGGCAAATGTCTACCGGTGGCAGTGTGTACTCCATAACATAATCACATTGTCAAGAAGGAGAAGAAACAGCCAAAGAGGAGAAGGTCAAAAGAAGAAAAATCAACTGCTGTGATCAGGCAAATGTGTACAGCCGCGTTAACATCAGTGAGGCCTTCAAATAGTTTATCCGCGGGGACCAGCCCACTCCCTAAATGGCAGGCACACAGCGAGTGCACAAGAGGTAAAGAGACTGATAGGGCCAGTAAAAATTTTGTCAGCCACCTTGGCAATGAATTTTAAACGACACATCCAGTTGAAGCATCCTACCAGTCCTTTGAAATATCTACTAGTGAATGAGAAATCACTAAGAAAGGGTACAATCATGAGCAAACAGCCACAAAGTTCCTCCACCTAAGTCAAACTCACAGCATATACACATAAAAAATATACTTATTAGTTTTTCATGGCTTTTAAAAGTAATCTCTGTCTGTGACTCTATAGTGGTAAACAGTAGTGTGGCAATAATGGGGGCTGAAATGGATGAGTGGTAGGAGGTTCGACTGAAAAAGTAGCTCATTAAAAATAAATGAACCAATAAAACAAAAAACAGAAGAAATTAATGTGAACTAGTTGATTTTTTGGACTGTGAACTTAGTTTAATACATACACTCACCGGTCACTTTATTAGGTAAACCTGTTCAACTGCTAGTTAATGCAACTCAATGCATTTAGGCATGTAGACATGGTCAAGACGATCTGCTGAAGTTCAAGCCGAGCATCAGAATAGGTCAAGAAAGGTGATTTAAGTGACTGAACGTGGCATGGTTGTTGGTGCCAGACACGCCATGTCACAAAGCTCAAATCATCTCAAACTGGTTTCTTGAACATGACAATGAGTTCACTGAACTCAAATGGCTTCCACAGTCACCACATCTCAATCCAATAGAAAAGCTTTGGGATGTGGTGGAACAGGAGATTCGCATCATGGATGTGCAGTCAACAAATCTGCAGCGACTGCATGATGTCATCATGTCAATGTGGACCAAAACCTCTGAGGAATGTTTCCAGTACCTTTCTGAATCTATGCCATTAAGAATTAAGGCAGTTCTGAAGGCAAAAGGGGGTCCAACCCGGTACTAGCAAGGTGTACCTAATAAAGTGGCCGGTGAGTGTATGTGTGTGTATGTGTATGTGTGTGTGTGTATGTATATATATATATATATATATATAT
>NW_019524996.1:0-70819 GCF_002814215.2 Seriola lalandi dorsalis | reverse complement strand
ATATATATATATACACATACATACACATACACATACACACACATACAGACACAGGTAGTGTATTTATCTGGGCCTAAGATATCATAAAGTCAGCTGACTGCAGAGCTCAACTAAAATTTAAAGGAATTCATCATGTGTTCGGCCTGTCATTCTTCTGGGTGGGATACAGCCCAGAATATGGAGGAAAGAAAAGCCCTGTTTAAACAAAGGAATAGCCGAGAGAGAGAATCAATCCAACTTTGCCCTCGTGGGGCCAATGTCTGTGATTTCCAGTCACGCTGTCCTGCACACATGCGTCATTTTGACAAAAAGAGCGCACATTGTCCTGACACCAATGTAAGATCCTTTCCAGGAGGACAGCAGCCGTACCTGGAGACAGGAGGGTCAGCGCTTGCACGTCAAACTGTTGAAGGGATATCTTGACATTTAAACTTTTAGACTGGTATTTCAACAGACCTAGAAGTCACATTTGAAGGGAAAAAAAATGCATCTCTATGGCAAATTACAGAAGCGCTTCAAAAGTTCTCCATTTTCCAACAAAAAGCAATTGTAGAAAAGCAACCTCTAAACTGTTTGAATGATGAAGCATTTTATCATTTTGTGGAATGTCAAGTCTGACTGATTAATTGACTGAATCATTAAGAAAATGTACTGCAGAAAAACATGCAACAAGTCCTTTCCTACACTCCCAAAATGTGACAAGTGCTTAGCAAACATGACAAAAGACACTGCGGCTCAAAATATCAAGGTATCCATTTATCCAGTGGTCACTTTCCATTAAAGCAGCCTAAATCTCTTTAGCCCAGCAAACAGACCCAGGCCTCAAGCACACAGCTCTCAGGTGACACTGAACGCCGGGATCAAAAGAGCTACTGGGCAGCTTACAAAGATTAAAGATAGACAGACAGGTGGACAAAGGGAAGTCTAAAAGAGTCTGTCAGCCTGTTTAAGGAGGGCAGTCAGCCAGTCAAGTTTGAGCATCTAATGCTCCATACAGACACTGTCTGGTAAATTATGGAGAGGGGAAGAAGGCTGGGATATGAAAGGTAATAGAAAAACAGAGCAGGAGACAGAGAGCACAGGAGGAAGAGTATCACTGCAGACAGCATGAAATCACGATCGACTACTACGGTAATAAAATCCTCAAAGCTGTCTTTATGCTGCAGAGGAATTGTTTATGTAGTCATCATCTATGTTTAGATAGCAGAAAATCTGATCATAAAACACAATCATGTCACCAAGAGAGGAAAATAAGCAAAGCTGATCATGTAGGGGGGGGGTGATAAATGAGGTTCAGCTTCATGTCACGTGCTCAGTGTATTGTACCCTTTGAAATACAAGTGCTTCAAATTGTTACCACTTCTCTCAATACTGCTGTAGTCACCATTTTAATAATTGAGGAAGGTAATGACTTATTTGTTGGACAACTTCTTAATAACCGGTGACTACTTGCATCAGGAAATATATGTTACCAAAGGGTTACCTTAATGTGCCTACTTCCTACATGTTTCTGAGTTTTTATCTGAACAACTTTTCAGTTAGAAACTGCAATGAAATAACAAAATTATTTCTCTTACTCTTTGAATTTGTGAAATTCCAATCCCCACTTTCAGATAGGCAACATACCCTGACATAAACCTGAGGTTGTCTTTAATAAGCTAGAGCTAGAGACACTAGGAGACTTTTCCAGCAAAGATTAGATACCCTGGTCTTAAACTTTCGGTTTTGGATATTACGCTTAGGGCTGCCACTAACAAGTATTTCTCTAACGAATTAATCGAATAGTTGATTAATCTAAACCATTAATTTTTACTAGAAAATCTAAATGACACTGGCATGATCAATAAACCCAGATTCTTCTCAAAGACTTATTCAGTGTAAATTCTCAGCCATCAGCAGACGACTTTATGAAAGTATTTATCAGCTACAACGACAAATTACATTAAAAAGCTCTGTCTACTAAGGAAGATCCGTCACGTTTGTGGCTGATGTCACTGAGCGCCAAAAGAAATAATAACCACAAAATAGCACTGGTTAAACAAGACTTAGAGTGAAGGGATTTAAACTGCTATGTGCTCATCCTCCCAAAGTCAGACATTAACCATAAACTTAATGATCCAGCTCAGACTATTACTGGTTCTTTTAAAAATAATGTTTAAAAAACAATGAATTCAGAACAGGATTTGAATTGATTGTTCTGGTTAGTCTCAGCCAGTTGCTCAGTTTACAACAATCTGCAACGTTTTAAGATTTGTGGTAAACTAAGAAAATCAGTTAGATTCACATACAGACTGCTTTCGTTGTAGCATTTCCTAACAGTTCACTGTTAGCATAACCAGCGCCAAGTTGTTGGGTAAAAGACAGCAAGGGTCGGCGGAAGAAACAGATGAAAATATCTTTTTGCTGTTTGTTGCATATTGAACAGTTGGTTGAATGAAGTTCTTATTGGCCTTTTACTTTTTATTTCACTAACTTAAAGTTCAGTGATAGTTGCCGTTAACTCCAGTATTTTTCAGTTATCTTTATTTCACCTGGTTCTCTGTCCAGCGCAGCTTCTGTCATGCTCTGTGTGTGTGTGTGTGTGTGTGTGTGTGTGTGTGTGTGTGTGTGTGTGTGTACCTGCAGCCCCACCTCTCCCAGAGAGCAGATAGAGCAGACAGCAGAGGACAGAGAAGCAGTGTGACCACAGATTATTTCGAAAATAAAGCCCTAATTATGCTTGAGTATGTTCAGCCAGAATTTTGCATGCACACAGTGAACTGTAAAAGCCATCATCAGTAAAATGCTGAAAACATTAGCCCATACAGTTAGAACTTTGTCACACCCATGAAAAGAGCTGAAATTTCAGCCGCCAGCTGTTGGGACAAACAAAAACACGTGTTGAGTAAACTATGTTCAGGCAGAATATTGTGAAAGCTTAACAAGAAACCTGTCGGGGCCAAAAAACTCTTACACTCTACAGCTGCAAGGAGCATAAACATGTAATGGCAACCTCCAGCAATCACACAAGTACCCACCCACATGATATTTTCCAACAACCAAGACTGAGATTTTATGACTTTCTCACTGAAGCATCAATTTGCTGCGATTTTCTTTAGTTTAATCAACTAAGTACCCTACAATTCTGAAATTTAGTCTTAGTTTTAATGTAATTCAGGGCACAATCACTTCAAAGTAAGTGCTCAGTTAAAGCCATTATAGCTTCAACATATGAAAAATATATACTATATTACAATTTCCAACAATTTGCAGATAGAAGCGGAACCCTGTTTCTTACCTTTTCTTTTCTAAATGCATCCATACTTGAAACCATTAAGTTGAATGGCCTTAGAGCAAGTCCTGCTTCTCTGTAACTGAACTGCAGGGGTTGGTAAACAAAAAAAGGACTTCCTATGCAGATCAATAAAGCATAACATTATCATGATTATGCAAGATACAATTCTTCTTGGAAGCTAACTACTGATTCAAACAGCTCATAATTTTCACTATGTAACAGTTAACTAGCCAGTTCACCTTTGATTTCATAATAATTTGTCAGTATCTGCTGAAAGCAACTGATGGCTAATTCATAGAGCAGCTACAACAGACACACACATGAAAAGCAAGACTGACTGCATGTGACAGCACATTACAACAAAATCCATACACACATGAAAATAAAAACATGCCCTACAGCATATTAAAACACACACTCATGAACAACACGCATACACTCCTTCTCCTCCTCCTCCTCCTCCTCCCGTGGCCAAGATGAAGTAGGTCTCCAGACAGGCTGCTGAGGTAATGGACCGTACTTCTCTCCTCTTCTCTCTTTTCTGGTGTGAATGCCAGCCAACATCCAGACTCAAACCATGACTTCATGTCCCGTTTACTCCTCTCTTCAGTCACTGACAACACTCTCTGTCTCTGCTATAAACCTCTTTTCTGTCTTGCTTAAAACACCAAAAGGTGATCAACTGGGCCAACAAATAAACAGTCATGCACGAGCATAAAGAGGAAGCACCCTGGTGCAGTGTGTGTGTGTTGGACGGGGCAAATTGTTATATTAAATGACTAACCGGAAAATAATTGCAATAAAATTACTGTTAGGTTAATAAAAAATAAAAAAATCATTAGATTAGTCGAATAATCGAGATTAATCGTTTAAAGAATAATCGTTTGGGACAGCCCTAATCTACACATGCTATATTCTGTATTAATTGTTTTATGACTTCCCAGTAAGCTCAGGCCTCTGCATCGTTTATGCTGCTAAGTCACAACTTACTCAAGTGCAAGACCATGGTTCTATGGCAGCAAGAAAAACATCTTTATAACCTTTTCATGACAAGACCTTTGAAAATGGCTGGAGCAGTTTAGGGTTACGCTAAACTTTCTTATTTTTGGTTGGACACCTAACAAAACTAAATTACTCAATCATTTCATCAATCATTGAACCCCCAACTGTCAGTACAGCCAATAAGTCAGTATCAGTGGTTTGAGGATGAGGAAAACCCTTCAGGGAAAATTACTGCTGCTTTAAGCTTCACCACAACAGACACTATATCAACAGCCTACCATAATCCACCACTGCAGCCAGCTGCAGTGTCTACCACATAAGCACTATCCACACTGAGCTGTCTGTCTGTGGCTGCACTCCAGCTTTTCTTCCAAGCTGGTTAAATAGCAAAGGTCGCCGCTGCCTCTCCGGGGTGTTTCAGAGTGGTGGGCTTATGGGGGGCAGTTCCATGCCCTTTAAGAGACTCAGACATCATTCCTGCCAGGAATGTAAAATGCCATGGTAATACCACATAAGTGATTAATACAGTGCAGCCACTAACACCTATTGTGATGCATTGGGCTTTTAAATATTGAGAAATTAATCTGAAGATGATAAAATGCAGTTAGAGAGATGGAGTGACCAGTGGATGAATGGGAGGACAGATTATAAAGAACACAATCCTCCATGATGGGTGACTGACGGTAGTCTTGTGAGGCTCTGCTGGTGAGAGCAAAGCAAATCTAGTCATGCAATGATCAGCCTGTGAAGTGTTAAGGCCACAGGTTGTGTGTAATGGCTAATTGCTGTTGCTGTAAACAGCCAGCACCATAACATTTGCAGTGCTGATACAACAAGGCTTCAGTAAAAGGAAGAGACGAGTGGCTAATTAGTGTCTTTGTGATACAGAGCTCAGGGTCTAGCTGCTATCAGGTTTCACATTAAGGCAGAGTGTGTGATAGGGTCGTCCCTGGCCTGCAGTGCTCCAGGGGTCTTTATATATATAAATGAAGTATGCAGCGAGTGCAGGCCTGGCACACTGAAATGATTCACTCTGGCAGTCACTGATGTGGCTTGTCAGTGCGATCAATCAGTGTTTAATCATGTTTGCAATCACATTCTAAAACAAACACAGGCAAGGGGAAATCTCTAATTCCCATACAAATGACACATGATCTACTTGAACTGACATCTGCACACCTTCTTAAGGCTGGGTGTTATGGTTAAAATCAAAATCACAGTATTTTACCACATAAAAATTATTGGCTGAAGTGATAAGAGACCCAAATCCTGACACATCTCAACTCATGATCAATTTTGATAAATAGATTGCAACCTAAACCATAGTCACAGTCATTAAATGTGACATTAGGCGTCTGCTCTTTTTTCTTTAAAGTTAATGTTCTATTACAAAGTGTATTTTGATGTGATTTTTATTTCTGGCCTACGTCCCCTATTAAAAACTGTGAGAAAATCCCCAATTAAGAGTATTTTCTTCAATATCAGTATATACATGTAGGTCTGGGACAGGTGTGTCAGTTTGGCTTCTTTCATTAAATTAAGAAAAAGGTTTAGCTCTATATTTCCTAAATTGAGGTGGTATTGGTATAAAACCTAAGAGTATCTAAATATTTCAATTCATATCATATTGGTAATTACGGGTTTTAAAAATATCCAATAAAACAAAATTGACAATATTTATTTCTTACACAAACACTTGAGGATCCTTTACATTTCATTATTTAAGATCTGTGACCAGGGTGTTCTACAGTTCAGAAATAATGTTGTCAGTGCTCTTTGGTGGACATGGCATTTCTGTATGGCATTTCTGTAATGCAATTTCTTGTTAGTTTCCTGTTCTAAACAGAAATTTGCAAAATGATAATGCAGTATTATCATGTCATTTTATGATTTAAGTGAAAGAAGATAAAAGTAAACTACAGTATTTCAGTAGTTGTTACTGACACATGTGGACGCAATCCGAATCCAGACTGTATATTTTGGATTTTTCCCTTCAGCACCACAACCTTCTCACTGATCCACAGTCACACCATATTAACTAGGATGGAGTTGTATTCTGACTACTCAGCATCCTTGCAGAGATACTGGATTGAAAGAATCTCTAAACAGGGTGAAGGCAGGCTATTGTATCATTCACTAGCTCTGCTTGGATGGGAGAATGCTGAATTTGGCTCAAGATGTGCCCTCCTTTTTGGCATCCTTGGAAAAACAAGTGTACCAAAGTGCTTATTTAGGATGAATCATGTCAGGTGGATTGCAGACGTGCTCCCGTATAAGCATAAATTAACAAGATGAGCAGTCTGCACATCTGAGGAGACACATTATACATACATATAGGTGGAAATGCACACACTGATGCCACTTCCCATTTGTACAGTACTCTGCTCCAGTTCCATCAGTCACATCACACTGACTCCCATGTCCCCACAATCCCCCCTACGGTCATTCATCACAATGTCACTCAAATGCTGACTCGGGTCCCTGGAGTGTCATGGTAATGTTGTCCCTCTGTGTGTGTGTACACTGTGTCATGTATGCGTATATTTTGGTGTCTGTGTATGCGTTTGTGTGAATGCAATGAGTGCCTGAGTGCATTCATGCATGCATTTTTTCTATTTTTGGGGACCTGGTGTTTCTTGTTTTGTTTTTTTTTTTTCTTTCCTCTCAGAAGGCACCATAGATAGGAAGGTGTGTCGCTGCAGTGACAGAGAGAGAAGAGACACAGCGAGTCAACAGAGAGGAGTGAGGAGAGTCAGGAGGAGCTCAGCAGCAGCAACAGGCAGCGGGCATAGAGGATGACAGTGCCTTCTAGTAGCCTCTCTGTCAACATGATTATATTTGAACCCAGCTTGAGGTCAAAGGCGTGTCAGACAGCTTGCAAGATGGTTACCAAGGGGAGTCAAATAGAGACTCAGTGGGCTACATGGGAAGGCAATGACAGAGCCAGGCTAGCTTGAAGATTCAACAGAATGAAATTATGAAAATCAAACGTTGTCCTGGCAGACATGAGTAGGGAACTGCTCAGTTGTAGCTTTGCTGTGGCTCACTGCAATATGGATCAGAGCTCCAGGGGGAGCATCCATCTGAAGGCATGAATGGAAAATCACTATGGCCAACATGTGATTCACCATTGTTGTTTTTCCCATTAGCGTCTGTGCATTGAGCATCTCTCGGGCTGAAACATGAATGTATCAATCCAACAGTAACAAACACAGACCTAGAAGATTTAATGTCTTAGATTACACACTGCTGAGGTGCAATAATGCTGTGGATGTGCTGTTAATGACAAAACAGTCTACTCTGTACAAAATGAAGAGCTCATCAAAGCACATCAGATCCCAGAGCGCTGTTCACGTTGTGCATGCACCACTGGTCAGTTTTGAGGCCGACAAACAAAAAGAACATCTTGTTAACTCTATCAGCTGCAATTTGTGTACGAGCTTTAAATAGAAAGCCAGGCCGCTGTGCATTACATGACCCTGTGCCATGATACGTACTGTACATAATAACTCTGTTCAATAGACCAATGTAACTGAAGGAGAAGTACAAAGCCGACTGTAGCGGTACCAAGAAGCCAGTGGTTTCCACTCATTTCTGTGCAATATTAAAAGCTACTTGAATAATCATAAAGCTTGCTTGAGTTGTGTGTGTGTTGTCTGTTACAATGCTGAGTAGGCTTCATATTTTTGTCATACATAGGGTTGGATTTCATCACGATATGCAGTTGCATTTTGGATCCGACTCCCGTTCAGCAAAATACCTGGATTCAATAGACTGTGGTACTATAGATGAAATGATTACTCCAGTTTTCATTTAGTTAATCGATATAAAAACTAATCTGGAACTATTTTGATAATTAATTAACTGTTTCCGTTAAATCTGTTATCATCTCCAAGCAAAAACTGTGAAAACTGCTACACATTCTCAGGTTTCACCTTCTCAAATGACAGGATTTGCTGCTTCTCTTTGTTGTATATAGTCATATACAGAATATTTTTTGTTCAAAACATGACATTTGATTTTTACATTTTTTGACATTACATTGACCAAACGATTAATTATTTAATTAAATAATAATAATGGGCAGAATATATCGATAATGAAAATAACTGTAAGTTGCTGCTAGGCCTGCACGATATGAGGAAAACTTGCAATGTGCAATGACAGTGTTCAATACTGCAATGACATTATGACTTAAATAAACAAATATTGAAATGTGCATAAACAGTTTTGCTGAGTAAAGCTGAATGAGGAACACAGACAATGGTCACTATCGGTCATCTCCTTCGTCCTCCTCCCTCTGCTGCAGGTAACGCTGCTGGGGGGGGGGACTGCTGTCTCAGGCTGTAGTTATAGGTTTACAAAAGTTTGTGGTAAATTAAGCTGCAGTCTACACACAGACAGTTTTCCTTTTAGCTTGTTCATAACAGTTTACTATTAGCTTAACTTTGGTACTCTGTACTCGCGTACAATAAACGGATGGAGAAGTTGAAAATGTAGTTCTTCTTCATTTCAAATCTTGTTGAACAGGTGGTGTGATAGAGGACGCTAATCTCACACAAAGGTTGTAATGACACTCACAGTGCTACAACCGTATTTGTTGTAAAAACTTTTCTCCTCACTGGTCTCCACCGCCGCCTCCGTGCTCTGTATGTGTGTGTGTGTGTGTGTGTGTGTGTGTGTGTGTGTGTGTGTGTGTGTGTGTGTGTGTGTGTGTGTGTAGCTCGACACACACAGCAGTTTTTTTTTTTTTACGGGTCATTTGGGGTCGGGTCTCAGGCATTGCGCCTTGAAAAGCCTGTGACTGCATAGCGTGTGTAAATGAAATTATTTTTTCTAATTCATCAGTCTTTTGCGATGTGATTATTGCATATGTTCATATGGCGATAACAATGAAAATATGATTCATCTGTCAGCACTAGTTGCTGCCCTTTCTGACTAACACTAAAGAATCTCTAATGCCACTGCTCTAATTTCCCAAATTTTATGTCTAAACCTTAACCTTATTGCATAGAACTCACTGAAATATGTTCAAGTGCAACAGTGCAGGATTGTTGCGGCACTAAAAAGTCAACAGCTTGCCTTAACTGAATGGATATAACCAAAAGCAGACACCCTAAATTTTGCACTACTATTAACATAAAAATGGTATATTGAAACAGTTCATCCCAAAGACCTATCACTTTAACTCCAGTCCACAACCACATTCTTCTCCATCATGTCACGCCCATTTCAGGTGTAGGAATTTCCCAGTTATTGTACTAGTCATATTATTTTGGTATTTTTAGCTCATTAACTTAACAGCCCTCAGGAACCAGGACTTCCAGTATTAAAGTAACTCATGAAAAGTAAGGTGTGAAATGTAAATTCTGCTCATTTCACACAGCTTGTTGCTACACATTGAGAGGCAAATTAAGTTTATTGCTAAAAAGGTGTTGATTACATTAATCTTTGAGTTTTACTTAGTTATAACTACTATTGTTTGTAAATGTTGAAAACTAAACCCATTTAGATTCAATACGGAATTTGATAAGATTCAGATTCAATAAATTCCATTAAACCACAATCTTAGTCATAGTTACACTGTTATTATAATAAGGTAATGTAGTGCAGTTTTTTCAAAATCAATCTGAACTTAAACAACATTATTAGGCAACAACAATGCAGCACCAACAAAGCTAATGCAGACCTGGTGTTTAGTGAGATGGATTTTCAACTCAAGAGTATGCCAACAATCTTTAACAATAGAACTGCAGAATAAATACATCCTAAACCCTAAAACTGTACAGAATATATTCAAAAATCGTCTGCAGAAATGTATGTATGATTTGTGGTCACGAGGTTAACCTTGCAAACACCCTGGTGTGGTACTCTAAAATACCAGCAACAGGATCCTTCACAAGAGTTTCCAGAGGCATCTTAGAAGATCTTAAAAGTCTTATGACATTTGTTTGTCACTGAAGAAATGACATTGAAATTATAGTCTTTTTATTCACAAGGTCAACAGAAGAGTTTAACTATTCTCTTCTAACTTTTACATGGTGTTCACCTATTCACTGCTGGACTTCATTAAGAATCAGTCAGAAAGTCCAAGTATGCAACAAGTGCCAACACTTGCTCACTATGATCTGCCAAAAAGTGGAGTATTTGTTGAAACATAAAGGCCTTAAATGATCAGCGTGTCAGTTTTACCAGTGCATGAAAATGCACAGCATTTAAACAACATAACACTACTTAGCTCTGGTCTATGTCCTCAGGTTTGACATAGAACAAACGAAATAAGAGGCTGCTACACTCAACGGCAAGCCAAATTAGTTTTCTAATTATTAGAAATTAACACCAGCAAACATCCAAATAATGGTCCATTTGTTTGGCTTTTTTGGCTCTATCAGACAAAGCAGCAGGTTCACAAACATCCTTTGAATGTTCTAAAAGAAAGAAAACTATTTGGCTGGAAGTATGAGGTAGCAGAGGGATTTGGGGTAATTTACTATTCACTATGACCCAACACAAAACTATTTCTTTCATTAAGTGACTGCAATACTATACACCGGTTGCATAACTGTATGTACCAGTAAACACAATGTTAAGATTTAGGGGCTGAGGATAACAACAAGGTAACAGCAGAGAGCATACAAAGCATCAGAGTCAACCTGTGCAGCCAAACACTAAAGTCCCGAGGAGAAAACACAGCAGGAGACTCCCAGAGTAGAAGCGTGGGAGGGAAAGAGCAGCTATCAGCATATATCAAGTCATTTTACTGGCAAAAAAAAATTATCCATCTCTGGAAACTTGCAAGACTCAGAACACGCAACCCAAACACCTCAGTGCCACAGTCCTTTAAGGGCTGTGAGGCAGCAAAGACACTCTGACCCCACCTGATCTCAGAACAGAGCTGACATTTAAAAAAAAAGAGTGGACTCACAGTTTTGAAGTCGCTGTGGCTGCATTCCTGGCCTTGGTAGCGGCAGTAGAGCATCATCTCTTTCAGGTCGTGGCCAACCCTCTCGATGAATTCCTTCATGCTGAACGGTGTGGGCTTATATTTGGTGAAGTTGGCTTTTTCCTGCAGGGAAGCCAGCACATCAGGCTCAGCCAGGTGTGGCTGGGGGATTTTCAGGTGCACATCCACCAAGGCCATTAGCTCTCCTGCGTGGTACAGGTCATTGCGCGTGAGGCGGCTGAAGCGGTATGCATTGAGGTTACAAATGGTCACGGCGGGAAAGACCAGGCTGCTCGATACCACGGCATCCACGCTGGTAACGTGAGGATAAGAGAGGAAATAAGCCAGGCGTTCAGCACTCTCCAGGGCTAACAGTCCCAGGCAGGCCAGCAGAGCTGCTGCCCAGAGCAAGCGGCGCACACTGGGCTGACCATAAGGGAAAACATAGCGCAAGCCATGCAGTGTGCTGGCATGAGCAAAGGCCTGCCAGGAGGTGGGGCGCAGGCTTGAGGTCTCCTGGCTCCCCTGACTGCCACAGCTCTCCTTCAGATCCATCATCAGCCCTCCTGCTCCTCAGCCAGGGAGCCCCTGGTGCACTCACACCTGCACAGGCAGAGACGAAATGTCAATAACAAACATAGATTGCACAATCATATCGACGATACTGATAAGATGCAGGAAGAAAGAGAAGAGGAAAATAGTGGCCATTAGGGCAAGAGACAAAGAGGAAAGTAGAAGACAGAAACAGAGACCTGCAGCAAACAATCACAGAAAAAAATAAAAATAGAAAAAACTGCTAATTTAAAGGCAAGCCACAAATGACAAAGAAGAGGAAGTAAACATATGAAGGCAAACCTTGCCACAATCCAAATAACTACTATGGAAAGTAAGAGACAGAGGATTAAGATGCTCCCTCAGGGCATCCCTCTCCATTCCACCTCCACTCTCAATCACTCCCTTGAGCTGAGAGTTACTGTGGCTGCCAGCAGCTCCTACTACACCCCCAACATTCTCACACATATCCACTAAACACACGCTCTACCAAAATCCCAAACTGCTCCCCCACCCCTACCCCCTGCCTCCCCTCCATCCTCTGTCGCCCTCTGTAACTGCTCGATTTCATTGACAAAAATCCCAGAGGTAAGTCCTCTGTGACACCCAGAGCAAGAGGTGAGAGTCATTTAAGCAGCAAGCCAATCAAAGCTGCCTCTGTGTATTTAACGTCCCGACTCATCTCCATTCAAAAACGCACACACTCAGGCGGTAACTCAGTCTTCATGCACACACACACACACGGACAAACACACACCCACATGCACATCCAGGTTCCTCAGGATCCCCCATGCCCCAAACTAATGACAAGCCTAAGCACCTCTCTCTCGTTCAGCCTAGCAAGAAGACATCCAGCCGGCGCGAGTGTGTGAGTGTGTTTGTGCGCGTGTGAAAGAGAGAGAGACAGAGCGAGAGAGAGGGGGAGAGAGAGAGAGAGAGAGAGAGGGCTGTTGATGATCAGAGCCGCTGGTTAGTCTTGCATGCCGATCCAAACTCCTCCCGTTTTCCTCTTCCTCTGGCCAGATACATCCGCTTTCTGTCCTCTTCCCAGCTCATCTGTAGCAGAGACGAACAACAGCGGAGCCGGGAGAGACGAGAGGCGCACACACCAACACACATGCTCGGAGAGAGAGAAAGAGAGAGAGAGTAGAGGGGAGAGAGAGGGAGGGGGGAGAACGAAGATGGGAGGGCGACGCTCTCGCTTGCTCTCTGCACAAGTCTCTTACTGAATATGTTTCCTCCTACAGCACCGCCACCTTCACTCATTTGTCTTTCTGCCTTTGATATTTCCACATCTTGTCATTGCAAACAGGGTGATGGACGGATGCAAAACGGGAGGCTGTCGGAGATAGTAGAGGGGAAAACAGTGGTGGCTCCTTGGTCGAGGAGGGGGGTGTATGTCATGGGAAGTGAAGCAGAAGTAGAGACAGAGGAGTAAAGGCAGGGAGATGTAGGTTGAGAGGAGGGATAAGGACAAAAATAAAATAGAAACACTAAAAAAAGAGTAAGCCAAATTAAGAAGTGTGGTCACAGGCTGCACGGCAATGTCACATGCACAGATGTATAAGAGAATAACAATACACAGAGTGTTTGTCTCATATAAACAACTGAAATTGTGAACCTGTATCAGTAACTGAAGGCAATTTATCTTTGTGAGTAGCTGTGTTTATCAATCAAGAGAGAGAGAAAACAGCCAGTATGTGACGCTATATGGGAAGACAGGAGGAGGAAAGCAGTGAGAAGAAAACAAAAGAAGGTGTGAGGGGTTAAAAGGTGGTAGGAATAAATCAGGTTCTGTGAGGATTTGTACTGAATGTAAATAGGCCTGTTGTCAACCCAATCTATCACAGTAAATCAGAATGTCACCTCATAATTTTCAGCAAATAAAAGTTATAGAACATCATAAAACAAAACAATCATACTTACCTGTAAGTAAGTTCAAACAATGGTCATGTAGATCATCATTATTATAAGCAATACTAATCGAAAACTACATGCATGCATTACACCTGCTACCTTGGCAACGACACTACTCCCATCTTCTGACCCTTGGTATCATGTCATGCCAACATGCCAGTTAGAGTCTACTATCTGAACATTACTTAAACAAAATTACACCTGTGAGAAACCCTTACCAATAAGCTGGCAGAAATTAAGGTGGTGATGGTCAATTAAGGAATAAGAAATTTACTAACAAACCAACCAACAGCCAGTTAAGGTACTGCACATTTTTTTAAGATTACATTAAAAAGTTTGGTAAAAATGCAGTGTCAGCTGAGAACCTCATCTTCTAAAATTGTTGGGTAATTACTGTATACTTCTAATTAAGTGATTAAAAAGTACTGGGCAGCCCAAATGTAAGTGCCAGTCATAAAAATATGTCTTAATAGCTCTAGGATAAAAACTCATTACTTACGTTTAAGGAGGGTACAGTATAATTAAGGTACTTTATGTTACATCTATTTAGAGCTGCAAGAATCAGTTCATAAAAATAATCCCCAAATAATCCCTGAATAACTGGACAACTGATTACTAGGTTTTTCAAGCAGCTATGCCACAAAAAAAAGAAGCTGTTTCCCGACTCTCAAACATCAGCCTCTGTTTATAATTATCACAAATGCTATATATTGAGGATTTTGACTGTTGGTCACATAAAAGAAGACATTTGAAGACCTGACCAAGGAATCTGAGAAACTTAAATGGATTAATTTATGACATTTTCTCGAATAAACAATTAACAGAGAAAATAAGTGGCACGTTAATGTTAGCTAACTGGTCCTTGCTAAACACCTGGCGCCATGACTGCACCTCTTTTCAAACACTTATAATTAATACTAGTTATGCAAAATATTTTTATTTGTATTTTACAACGACGATATCAAAAGTGCGTTTTATCCCGGTAAAAGTAAAGCGTTTGTTTTGAAGGTTAGCTCACCTGTCGTCATTGCAGACTTCACGGTTGCTACCTCGTTTTAATCCTCCTTCTTATTTTTTTCCAAATAAAAATTAATCCTTCAGTCGTGTACTGTTCTGTTTGGATACTGTTGCGTTGGATAGGCCACTCAAAAGGATTTTAAACCACATTTAAGCTGTCTTTTGTGGGCCTTTGGTCTTCCCCTTCGTCCATGCACGGCTTTTTGCTAAAACTGCCAAAGGCTAAAACTAAACAATATGGCGGTCGGAAATGGCGTACTTTCTTTTCATTGTTGCCAGTTGCAAGAAAAAAGGACAATATAATGTGTTTACGTGTATTTATGTACCCCTGTTGCTTTTTTACAGACATGCCTTCTAGTGTTTTGACTTATTTTATGTTCTACTTTTGTACTTTACGCCTACTGCTGTTTTACCTGAAATATTATATTTTACTTTTGTTAATAAAAAAAGAAGGAAAAAAAGAATAATAGCATCATTTAATCTCACAAACATAAATGGACAAATTTATCCAGTTATAAATCCCAGAGCAACCAACAAATGTTTGTAAAAGTTTTATTTAAAATAATGCATAAGTGTTACCCATTATATCTTAGATATAAACCACACCAGGATAGCTTGTATGCATTTTGTAAAAACAAAAAATAAATAAAAAGTGATGTGACTTTGATTTGATTTGATTCATTCAAGCTGAATGCACCTACGCTGAAATATTTCAGAGTGACATGACTAACTTTCTTCAAAGAGGAAATATATATAACCTTACAATGGACTTCGTAGATACATTTTTGTTGTTTGCAAAAGGAATCAAGGATAAAAAACGGTGGTATTTCATACATTGTAAATCTGCTTTTGATATTTGGAAAGTTTAAGCACTCAAACCAAAAGTCACACTTCAGTGTAATCAATGCCACCTGTAATACATATCTTGACACCCTGAAACTTAGTCGGAAGAGCAAAGCCATACATTTTTGGAACTGATTAAACAATGTTATTTAGTGTGAAACATATATAATATGTATGACATCTTTTTTTATTTGTTTTTTTCCTCAGCTGGATATATTTGTTATTCTTTTTTTATTTATCCTTTATTTGGCCAGGAAGGCCCCTTTGAGATACATTATCTCCTGTGTCAGGGAGTCCTGAATAGTAGTAATAATAGTCTGAAAATGTCTTCCAAACAATGTCAAATGACCTGTAATAAGACTCCAATGTGATCGTCTGAGCAACAGTCTCTAATGTAAAATTCTGTAATATACAAAAAATAAATAAACATTCACAATAAAAATCGCATTTTATTAGTCAAGAATACCAATAATAACATTTCATTTAATTTTTGTTGTATGATTAATCTGTATTCATCTTAGATAGCTTTTGCCCTTATTGCATCAGAATCAGCTATGTGTTATGTGCATCTTGGGGTATCTGTCCATCTCTTTGCACTTGCAGACCAAGTTCAGCAATTTGCAACAACACAGACATACTAATTAAAAGTAAAGTGTGACTGAATTTGAGAGATACAGTAATGTATTTTTGTCTTTCTGTCAAGAGCACACACACACAGCCTACACCCACACACACTGTCAGTCGATCAGTCTTTCTCCCAAATGAAATTTGCTGTGGTCTCAGACAGCTGCAGGGTTTGCTGGTTTCTTAACAACTTAATTAAGCAAATCTCCCCTTTTCCCACCGAGGTAATGAGCGTAGTTTTACAGGGATTAAACAGTCTCCAGGGTTGAAAATAAGGCTTTATGCTTGAGCAATCTTATCTGGCTTTATCCATCCGGCTAACTTTCCATCCTCGAGATTATTAAAGGAATGAGCCTTGTTAGCCTTACCGTATTTTTCTCTTTTTAATTTGCAAGGTTAATGCTAAAAAGCTTAGTGCAACATTATGAAATGAGTCTATTACATTATTTAATATGAGTTTATTCTTTCTGACATTGGGTAAAGGCATAAATTGACCTTCTTGACTTGGATTAACATCAATAGCTGATAATCACTCATTCAGTTTAGAGGTGTCACAGCAAAGGTTTGCATATAGGTGGGTGAGAAGTTAAAGGAAAACCCATGAAAAGTATCATTGTAATCTACCAAGAGCATCGTGAAACTCTACTGAATGGATGAACACCACTCTCCTAGATTATATACAATCATATGGTGTTTTGATGATGGGCTATCCCATGTGTTCAGTTGGGTTGAGATCTGCTGAGTGCAGAGGCTGCAGCATATGATTCATATTGTTTTCATACACAATCCAGTCACTGACCTCTCTTGCTGTGTGAAGCGTCTCCATTTACTAAGTTTTTCAACTCATTTATTCAGAATCTTCATTTTATGTGTCAACTATCTATATATAAATGGTATGTAAATATATGCACTTGATTATATGAACAGTAGCCTACAGAATACATTAAGGACTATAATAAGGAAACCAATGTGCAATGCAAACCCATTTTCACAGTTTTTTCATGATTTTTCTTCCAATATTCATTCTGGACCTTGGAAACAGCAATTGACAAAACAAAATGAATTCCAGGTCCATTTACTAGCTGTTGTGCTTCCAATCGTAACACAAGCTCTTTACCAGTAAATGTTGTATACAATAATTTTTTTTCCTTTACCTTAGAGACATACTGTATATATCTGTATATATACTGTATATAAGTTCCAACTGACAACCTTTAAGCCTAAATGCATGATTCATTCCTAATGTGCACAGAAAAATAATAACTTTGGAAAATTACATTTTCATCATGATGAAGATAATTTGGTATAACCGAAAGCTCTACAGCACCTACTAAATGGACCTGGAGTTGATATTCTTTTGTTGATCGCCGTTTCAGAGGTCAGGAATGAATGCTGAATTTCATCTTGGTACAAGTTCTAAAAGTGCTTTAACCTTAGAAAGAGCAGCGGACAAAACAATCACACGTCAAGGTCCATTTAGTAGCTGTTCTAGGGCTTTTGATCATAGCACATAATCATGATCAGCAGATGGAGTTTGCCATATTGTCATGGAATCGTAGATGTACAAATTTGCATTCCCAGTTGAAGTCTGAAGTTCATTCTCTACCATGGAGACACATATAACAAACATATATCACAATTGAAAGCTTCAGAACACCTACTAAATGGAGCCTGATGTGAGATTGTTCTCAACTGCTGTTTCCAAGGTTAAGAAATTTAAACCTCTGCAATACAGACAAAGTCTTTGAAGTGCACCAAAAAAAAAAAAATCGTGCAATCTGATCAAAGGCTCCAGAAAACATACTAAAAACCTTGAGATGTGATTGTTTTGTAAACCAATGTTTCTTCTGGATTGTGGCTCTTGTTTTATTTACTTGCAGTTGAAGTTTCACTTTCAGACGCATTTCTCTGACTTTTAATACAAAATTGCCAGAAACTGGTAAGGATAAATTTAACTAAACCTGTTACTAATATTAATAAGATAGTCGATGTTTCTTGTTGACTAATGTCGTTTATTGTGAATACACTATGTCCCTGTTTCTTAGCTTCTACTGAGGTAAACTTGGAGAATTCTTCAGCCTTTCGTTGTGAATTTCAACTGCCACTTTCTCCAATTTTCCAACCATTGTGAGTCATCAACAATTCACTTGAGAGAAATTATTAAAAAAGACGCCTGTTGGATATTTCAGGCCTTTCTACCCAAATCTCAGAGTTAACGGTTCTTTACATCAGATTAAAAAGCTCTTTCCTCCTGAGTCTCCAAACAAGAATACACCACAGATAAGGATGCCTTTTAAAAAAATATTTTTTGAATTTTTTTGGGGTCAGTAGGCACTTCTTATTCTATACGCATGACGAGCCTGAAAGAGTAATTACACTTTCCGACTATCTTAATGGATTATGAAAAATAATAAGCTCTTACCAGGAGATAATTAGGATGTGTAAGTACCAGAGTTGGCAAGACTGGGCACAGTTGATTATTACCTCTGGCGAGAGGCGATTGAAGTTGAAGGGCAAATTATTCCAGAGTGTGAGCAATAGCTGCAGACGTATTGGAACCGAACCACTTTTGTGAAGGTCTTAATTGGTAGATGTACAGATAAGGGAAGGAGCAACCCCCTCTGCACTCACATACATAAAGATAAGAGCTTTGTTCTGGTTCATTTAAGTTCCCCTCCAATTAGGATTGTTATCACCATGACTCTGAACTGGGTGTTGGATGTCTGTATGCTCTCATAAACCCATGAACTTGACTAATGATGTCCACTAGGACCTGCACAGCCAGGGAGGGTGTTAGATGCTACCCCCTACTGGTATTGGGATTAATATTAGGTTATTTACTACTATGTAGATGTTCTACATCTACAGCAGTGGTTCCTAACTTTTTTGGCTTTGTCTACTTGTGACCCCACATCATAGGTTATGGCCTAAGTGTGGACAACAACTGTTAGCAGTAGAGTGAAAGAGAGTGATTTTTTCTTCTTGGATTATTTCATTTGGTGGATTTTAAAGGCTTGAAGAGGTGACAGTATCTGATATTTCTCAAGAAAATAGCAAGAATCATAGAAATGTTTCAAAAGAAAAAATATTTATGCTACTTAAAATCAGGATCTTATCTCATCTTCACATATTTCCTGTCAATTAGTGGATACTATCACCCCTCGGTCTCTAAAAAAGCATTCAAGAAATACAAATACCACAGGAATTATCACCTCTTGGTTTCGCTGGTAACATATGTAACCTGTGACGAGGGACATGCAAGTGGACATAGCACCATTTTGAGGGGTCACAAGCCAAAAAGGATCTATAGACTCCTTAAGATTTACCTTGGGACTCTTTGTGTTGTCCTCAATCCCTGGTTGGGAACGACTGAGCCACACTACACAGCACAGTTCCTAAGTATATATACAGTGACATGTTTTCTGCTGTCTAGATTCTGAACTTCAGTGCACTGGATTTGAAAGTAATCAGTGGTTGTGAGGTTAAAATGCTGACTTTCAGCTTATAACTGAGGGTGTTCACATTGATATTGGGTGAACACTTACTTAAATCCCTACTCTGTAAAGCTCCTCAAACTTAAAAGCTTAGTTCACTCAAATTACAATGAACCCATATTTTCTCACTCACCTCTGCTGATATCTAGCGAGAAAAGTGCAGCTTTGGTTTTGAAGTTGCTGCTACAACTCACGTTCAATGGAAGTGAAATGAAATGTGTTTGTGTTGCTGCAAAACATTGAAAACTACATTTTAAAAAATTCAACAGCAACATCTTTTTCCAGAAACAGTGTCCCAGTTACTCTGGACAATCCACTAAACACTCTGTCAACAGTTTCCATTCATCTTCGGTGGAAAGTAGCTTCACTGTAAACTGTTCACAGTGAGGAGTGTAGATTATCCACCAGTCTTTGGAAAGACATGTTGCTGCTGACTTGTTTTAATGTCTATTCCCAGTCCTTTGCAGAAAACCTGGACGAGTAAAACAAACAGCATCTGCATGACTAGTTACTGTGAGGAATGAGGGAGAAATTTGTGTGAACTGACCCTTTAATGTAATTCAAATCCATTTCAGGTTAGCAGTGGGGGGGGCTTGTAGCCCTTTACATACAACCCCACCCCCACCCCCACCCCAACTTTTGAAGCTGTAGAATAAGGACAGACCCACAATTTCAACGCTGTTTTCTCTATATGGATGCAAAAGTCGCCTAAGCTGAAAGTCACCACCTTATCCTCATAGCCATTATCTAATTTAAGATCAATTGTGTTGAAATTTTGAGCCAAAACTGTATAAAATGCATCACTGTGCAAATACTTACAGACTGTACTGTAAACTGTACTTACTTCAGGCACACAGCAAAGAGGAGAAAGCAAGAATTATTCGGGATGACTGCAAATGCACTGTATTTCATCATCCCCATTCTCTTTCTTCTGAACATAAACCAGGAAATTTGCACAGCTGCATCATACACAAAATGACAAAAAGGCTGAGGATTAACCTGAATCTGTTACAGTGTTTGTGAGGCTGGGGTAGTGGAAGAGTCTGGATCTGGGGCTCAGATCCTATTGGGAAAGCCTACATAAGAGCCTGTTAGTCACGGTACAACTTTACCCTGATTCAAGCAGGGCTGGGTAAATACTTTTTGGTCAAGCAAACCACATGGGACTCTAAGACTGCCTCCCTGCAATCCCTGCCCAAAAACCGCTATTACACCTCTTAATGCACAGTAACAAGCTGGGTCACAGTTTATCCACTCCACTCTGACACTCAGATAAACAGACACCAATGAGAGGAGAGGGCAAGGACAAAAACTAACAGGAAAATGAAACAGACAAAGAAGCCTCACCTCACTTTTCATTTAGCATAATTTGCAAATCAATGCTGTGTAGATTAGTCTTCAATTTCAAGGTCAGTGAAGCAAGGGCAACAATGGACGATACACACCCAATCTCAGACTAATTACCAGAATTATCTTTATGAGAATATAAATTGTGGAGCTGAAATGAAACAGGGATGATTTCTGCAGCTTTGTCATTAAATAATGAGCATGTGTTGGCTTTGAGTGACTGCTCCTTATAACACATCAATCATCAATGATGCACAGCGATGAGACAGCAACAACAAATTAACTCAAGACTATACACTGTGGTATTTATGAAACAGGTATTGAACACAGTTGACGTACTAGGAAAACATCTTCCCAGGATGAACTGTTGGCTGTTAGTCAGCCAAGAAATAACTCAAGTCAGTGGAGACAGTCTGTATGTTTCCTGATGTAAAGTTACATCAAAGGCTGTAGGTGTCCTCAGGTAACTCTCCCAGGAGTTCATCCAAGTCATCATCTGCACAACAGACATAGAATGGAGACAGGTGAGAGCATGAAACAACTCACTCCTATTCAACTGCCATGCTAGAAAAACAACCTGTCAGAATTAGTGTTACAAAGTAAGAGTGATTAATGACATCTAAATGAAAATATGTGATGCTAAACATTTACTGAAGACATTACAGAGGTAGCTAGAAACTGAGGGAAGAGAGGTGAGTGGCTGGAAATGAACTGGGGATGTTGCAGTTACGTGGTCTGTTGAGAGTTTAATATCGTTTTGTGTATTAAAATAAGGTACTGCACAGTGTGTCTAACTGAACAATGCTCAGCCACTTCTGTAATTAATCCGCTTTGTAAATCACCATGAAATGCAACAGAATCACTGTTAGGAGATGTCATCCAGACAGCAGAGTAACAGGAGCAAAAATTAAGTTGAGTGTTTTATGAGCAGTGAGGGTCTGGAAAAGATTATTCGGTCAACTGATCAACATAAAAATATTCTGGAACTATATTAATAATCAATTAATTGTTTCAGTCATTTTTTTTATGCCAAACATTTGCTGGGTTCAGCTTCTCAAATATGTGGATCTGCCGTCTATCTTTGTTATATATCACTATAAATTTATATGAACTGGTTTTGTTTTTCATAGTATATCATGGTGTATCCCAGTGTACAATGGAATGTTTCGCTACATTGGATTTCGGGCCAGAGAGTCAAATGTCTCAACAGTTTACCATTGCTTCTGTTTTATTCAGAAAAAACAGCGCCTGACACTTGGGAAACTCAGGATGTGACAAGAATTAATGTCTTTCCCTCTCAACAGAAGTATTATTACAGTCAATCTGAGGGGCCCCACCTGCATCCCAGCCTGTGTCCTGTGCTGCTGGATACCCAGCAGGCTCTTGGGGGCCTCTGCTGGAGCTCACTCCAGTGCCAGTTGGAGCTCGAGGTTCTCCGTCTCCCTCTGTGCATTTTTCACCCTTTTCTCCCTCGTCATCCTCCTCGTCAAACACCAGATGCATCCGAGATACCGGCTCCCGGAGGACCGTGGGAGACTGAGAGGATGATGGCAACATCCGCTCCTGGATAGAAAAAAAACAAAACAAAACAAAAAAAACGTTTTGAGGGGACAGCTGACAGGTTGACAGAGCGTTTCTGGATGACGGATTTAATATTTGTTGGAATGCAACTTTGCTATTCTTGTTTTCAGCTGACAATAGTGGGGCTCACCAGGACCAGCGGGGGGAGCTGAGTGGAGGACAGACTGACTCCATCAGGGGCGTAGATCCTCAGCAGGTTGTTGGGTGTCACGTTCAGGTAATGGTTACGATGGGAGGGAGAAAACACACCAACCTGCCCAAAGAGCAAGCGGAGACAAACAGCGTAATCTGAATAAACCCTGTAACCATTATACATTTAGATGAGGTTAAAACACTTAACTGCAGTTTCCAACATGAGTGAAATTAAAGTTTTAAGTGATGGTGGTGTGAGTGAGTTTTACTTGTTTGAGCAGCAGTACGGTTCCAACCTTCAGCTCCTCCACTCTGTCCTCCAGGAGCTGCCGATGTACAGTCCCCTGAATCTCCCCTTCAGTCAAAGATATTAAGGATAACAGAACAATGACAAATAGCTAATCAATGTTTTTGTTTTAACAATGAAAAACACGACACAATGCACTGTGAGAAGTGCTCAGTGACAAACCCAAAGATAAATATCCCCTAACTCTGCTGCTCCCCTCGGAGTGTTTTAGAGTCTTTAGGCTCATTTTGTTTTATAGCCCACTACTTCACTGTTTCACTTCACTCTCACCATTCTCAGTGTCATTTGCCCTCACAGGAGGCAGCTGCTTGCATCAAAAACGCTCTGATAAACCCAGTGTACAGCACATACCCAGCACCAAACAGCAGAGAAGAGGGAATATTGGACTTAGATTGATCAGGTAACCAGAGACATGACTCCAAATGAATGCTAATGTTGCTCCATAACTGATGAATGTGTAAATAACACGTTCACCCTATTGAGTCGAAAAGATGATGTCAACGATGTGTTTAGATTAGAGCTACACAGATAACTCAGTCAGTATTTATTTATTGCAGATACAGTATATCGTATCAGTGTAAACGTTTGCCACTAAGTGACAAGAAAACTGCAAAACAGAAAAGCCAAACTTGGTTTAAGGTCATTTAGAAACTGTCTCACTATTGCATAGCTTGTCCACCTGAGACCACTGACAAAATGATTTATACACTGTAAAATGTCTCACTCAGTGTGTATCCTGCTCCGTATCAAGTCAGTTTGTTTACATTACAATACAAATCATTATCGGATTCTGCTTTTCTGATTAATCATTCAGTCAATTAAAAGTCAGAAAATGCTCATTATAATTTTGACCAGAGTGCCATTATCAAACTACCAAAAATGTTCAATTTATATGAACCAGAGAAAAGCAGCAAATCCTCTTGTTGGAGAAGCTGAACCCAGAAAATGTTTAGCTCTGTGAAGTCTCTATTGATAAATAATGTACATGATTAATCGAATATCAAAATTAAACCCGCTAACCTTTCCAGCACTAGTATACAGTCACCATAGGCTGACAGCAGCTCCAGAGATAACTGCCTGCTGGAGAAAAACCTGCAGAATTTCCAGCAGGTGGGAGGCGAATTACTGACAGAAAGGTCCCTCATGGTGTCAGAAGCACTTAATACTCACCCACTAATGCCAATCAACTGTAACTGAATCACAAGAAGGAAGTCTGGTGTTGAGTACAATATCCACTCCTGAGTGCTGATAATCAGAACACCTTCATTTGGCTGTTTTCTGGGGACCATGGCAACTGGCTAAGCTTAGAGGTGGATCGGACAAAAAGGGTTAAGCCTCGAGACAGAGCGGCAGAGGAAAGGAGTCCGAGGAAAGAAAGGGGCTTGGTGCTGAAGTGGCAGGACAGATGTGAACTGGACTGAATGTGTACTATATGAACATATATATCTGCGTGTGTGTGTGTGTGTATAATCAAGCATGTCACAGTGGCTGAACTCTGCTCTCGCACCATGCAGAGCTCAATCAGGCGAGCTCTCGGTGAGCAAAATGTCAAATGTGAAGCAAACAGCTCACAGCTTCTCCACCACCACCTGTCTCTCTCTGTCTTGTATTCACCATTGCTTAACACATTTATTTTTTTTTTTTTATTTTCCCTACAGCAGTGCAGTTTATTTGGAGCCTGGGTGTTTTTACCAGCTCCAAGATCTTTCAGTTTCTTTCTCTTATTGCACATTTATACACATTTCAACAATGAGCCTGTGTAATTCTTTTGTGTGTGTGCATGTCCAGTACCTGTTGGGTCTTTAAACACAGCCTTGGCATCAGCATGAGTGTGGATGATGCTCTTCAGAAGCACAGCCATGTTGGGCACTTTGTTTTTTGCCAGCTGTTTCAGTGCAGCCTACATTTATGAGAGAACAAACACACACATTAGCTTCCTTTGTTAATCTGTAATTATTGAAAATTGATTGGCAACTTTTCATTTGTAAAGCAAAAATTTAAGAAAATGTTTGGTTCTAGCTTGACATATGATAGTAAACTGAATATATTGAAATTGGAACTGTTGGTCAGGTAAAACAAGCTATTTCAATCCTTTAGCCTTGGGCTCTGGGACATTATAATGTGATTCTTTTTAAATAACCTCAGACATTTTCCAGACAAAACCACCATTTGATTGATTGTTTAATATGAGAAAATAATCATCAAAACTGATGATTGAATAATTGTTAGCTACAGCTTCAAACCTCTGACACAGTTCGTCTGATCAGCAAATAAACGTTCTGCTCTCCAGTCACATATCTGTACACTCGGCCAGTAATAACAAAGCTGTTTGGCTCGATGACACGTGTGTAGAAGTTTTAACATTTTCGTAACCCTGTTTTTTTACATTGCAGTTCTACACGTGTTTGAATAATTATTTAAGTCCACTATTTGTAGGATTTGAAAGTTCTTTGTTTTGGAAACATTTGGTGACGGCTCCAAAAATGAAGCTGTGGTGGTGCTTGAATTTTATTTATGAAACCTAATTCAATAAAAACAAAACAACTACCAATCTCTATCAAAAATTCACATCCAATACATCAACCAATTGAAAATCTTACTCCCCTCACTTCTGGTTTTCACCATCAGTTTAAATGTCACACTCACACAGGGCTGTGGCGATGTACCGATATCACAAATAAACAGCACTGAGCAGTATTTAATGATGGGATCACAGTGTTTCTACGCTGCATTAGGTTTAACATGTTATTGTTCAGCCAACAGAAGCAGGGAGGGCTGTGTGTTAATTTGTTTATTCATGCAAACAGGGATTCTTGGAAGCTGCGGTTCATGTAAACAGCTTAACCTGAATGAGCTTAGCCAGAGTCCTGCCAGTGACTGTGTGCATGTAAATGGAGCCGGTGACAAGCAAGCACGACATTAAACCAACATGTGTAAGTCTCTCACAGCGACTGCCACTCAAGAACACTGATAAGTTATTCCAGAGAGGCCGACACACACAGAAAGAGCAGAATAACAGCAGAGTTTCAATTAGAGTGATTGATGAGTGATCGCACTGTTTATAATTACAAAACACCTCCAGTAGGGCGCCGTCATTTGTCCTGATTATGCCAACAGACCTCCAGCAGCTACACACAGTCTGTTATGATGGAGGATAAAATAAACTGCTTGACCTAAATATCAGCACACGTGTTACAGCGCTTGAGTAAAACAGTTTGAGTAAGACTTTTTTCAGTAGTTTATTCTTGTTACCGAACAACAAAAAAGGTGCGTGATGGCAATGGGAGATCACCTTTCGAAGCACCATGACGACACTGTATGAGTGCAGGAAGCATGACGGGTTCCTCTCATCCAGTCCCATCTCTGCCTTCATCGCCGCCCAGGCACCGCCACTGAACTCCTCTTCCTCAGTTTGTGAGCTGGAAGCCTTTAAAATCAAATCAAAACAGTTCAATCACTCACAAAAAAAAACTATGCTGATGTGATGCTGGTTTTCAGTCTTATGGTGTGCACACCAGGCATTTTATAAGCCATTCCTGTTGCACTGCAGGCTGGACCACTTCAATGCCTGGTTCTGAAGGTACAACAGGCTGGTAAAGAGACAAAAATGCATCCTGAAATGCTTGGAAGATCTAAACCTAATCCTGCCTTCAGGTCATGTCAGAAATATCAAAGTGTGTTGTAAGAACTAAATGATAATTACCATACAAGCGGTCATTTACTGTTTCTCTTGTCACAATATTTTGACAAAAACATCAGTCCTGTGAATGCAAATCCACCCTGTTTTATTTTATGCTCCCTTATCCTATTCAGCACTGCAGATAGATGAAGCCTGTCCCAGTGTGCTCTGGGTGACAGGCAAAGGAGTGGGCCATTGTGCCACTGCCACTCTTCTATAGATAGATAAAAACATAAAAATAAATGTTTCTTTTGTTTCAGAGAACAAGAAAAAAAGAAGTTTCGATTGAATTTCCCAGGAGGAGCTAAAGGCAACACTGAGTGTAGTTCAGTGTTGAGTTTTAGTGTGGGTTAAGTATTGTGTTCTCTCACTTCTGCAATGAGATAAACATTTAATTAATAGATAAGTTGATCAACAGAAAATTAATCTGCATGATTTTAAAAACCAATTAATCCTTTAAGTCATTTTAAAGTAAAAATGCCAATGATTCACTGGCTTCTCAGTCTGGATATTTGCTGCTTTTTTTAGTTTTCTGTGATATCAAATTGAACATTTGGGTTTGGAGCTGTTGATCAGACAAAACAAAGACACTGAAATATGTCAACTGGGGCTTTGGGAAATTTTTCCACTATCCTCTGACATTTCATAAACCAGACAAAGAAAATAATCAATAGATTGTGGTTAGTTGGGAGTTCTAGATTACAGCAGAGCTTTGATTGATGCTCATGCCACATCAAAATATAACAAGTTTTCATGCATTTTGTGCAGGTACTTGTCCCTGTTGCTGGTTTTATTACCTGGCTTGGCAACCGGGCCACAGCACCATGAGCAGGAGTATGAGGAACAGATACCACTATGTCGTCCAGGCTCTGACCCTGTGGCTGAGAGAGAACAATCGAATTAACTTACAGCACAATGGTGGAAAAACAAACAAATAAACAATAGATTTCTTTGACAGTTGTTTCATTTGTACTTAGGTGGCATATCTACAGAGCAACAGCTGACACACAGCAACCAGGTAGATACAAACAGACGGAAGGAATTTCAGCTGCGTGGCAGAGGGAGAGCACCAGCGCTAGGTGTCACTAACCTGCTGCGGCAGGAGTCCAGCGGGGCCGGGGAACCGCCTGGGCCTGCGCCGGTGAGGCTCAGAGCGAGGCCTCTTCTTAGGAGGCTTATTGGAGGCAGATACCAGCTGGACCAGGCGGTTAGTGAGGACCGGTGTGTGAAGAGGATGAGGGCTCAGAGTGGGGGAGCTCACAGAGGAGGAGGAAGGTGCTGGGGAGACTGTCTCAAAGAGGCCACCGGCCCGAGGGGAGGGTCCTGGAGTTGCCCACTGTCTCTGTGGCCTGATGAGTGTCTTGGAAATTGGGCTGGGAGCAGGAGAAGTTGCAGTGAGACCAGTGAAAACACTAGGAGTGTGTGGGGAGGCTGATATGAAAGTAGTGCGGGGAGCTGGAGATCGCACATGAGCAGTGGAGAGGGTCCTAGGAGGTAAGCTATGACTAGATGAGCCATACGGTTGGTGTGCAGCCAGAGTCCGTTCAGGTAGTGTTTGAATCCCTCCACAGGTCGGGGGTCGAAGCATTTTGGATGAAGGTGGAGGCTCAACTGTGGGCGCAGGTGGAGCAGGAAGTGGCTGCTCCATCTGGCCATCACACTCATCCAGGTCTGCCAGGTCAACATCCCAATCATCAAAATCATCCGGAGCCACACAGGGCTTGAGCAACCCCCCAGTGTTAGCATGACTCTGTGGTGGTGCAAAGTTAGGCTGAGTATTTTTCAGTGTGGGAGGACAGGGGGGGTGAGGCTGAGGGGTGGAGGACGAGGAAGAAGAGGAGGAGGACAGCTGTCTTAAACCCAGAGCAACAGTTTGTCCAGCAGCAGTGTGCGTGCTGCTTCTTGATGCTGTGCCATTACACAGGGCAGCTGATCTCTCTGCAGTTTGCTGAAGGCGATTTTTCACCGGATCTCTGTGAGCAACAGAGGAGGCACGCAGCGTGCAGGATGACACAGCAGCTGCCACATCGGCTGGTCCAGACGCCGAGCGGACAGGCCAATCTGTCCCGAGCAGGTCCTGGGAAACACACGCACAGTGTGAGACATATTGGACAGAAGGAAGACAATTACGTTACAGACTGTGAGCAGTCCGCACTGACAGTTAAGTAACAGCTGAAATCAGGTGTGTTCGAGTCTGCTGATTATCACCTCATCATCAAAGTCCTCGCCAATGCTGAACAGGCCACTTAACTTACAGGTCTGTAACAAAGGTGACAACACACGTCAGATGCAGTACTATTTAGCAGAAAATGGTCTAATAAAGCAAAACAAACTGTCATACGCTAAAACCTAACGTCTTATTAGCATATGATATGTTAGCCTAGTTAGCTCAAGCTGGTTTTAGTTTTCTGGGTTTGCTCACTTACCATCGCAGTCATGGGATATCACGATGAAAGCCGTGTCTGATCGGTTTGCTTCGCAAGACACCGAGTGCCATTCAGTAACCGCATATAAATATAATTTTCTTGTCTTTTTTAATATACCTTTACTTTGACAAACAAACGCTACTAGCCAACGAGCTAAATTAAAAGTTTTTTTTTCTCGGCTGCAGATCGTTAACGCGCCTCCACGTTCAAACATGACGTAATGACGTAAGAAATGTTTATACAAAGATTGTTAAAGCAGAGCGAGAGGCCAGAGGGTTCACTCCTCAGCACGTCCGTCGCCGCGTCCAAGTCAACAAACTTGAGTCAACAGGAAGAAGTTTGAACGCTTACAATTCCATAACAACTGGGCAAACATCTAGATCAGCTGCTAACGGATCCTGTGGTAAGACTGCTTTGCCCGTGGCTTTTTAGCTTTTAGGATTCCCATGCCATCTTATCTTTTAGGTTAGGCAAGAACTTGTTTTTTGTAAACTATTTATTTTAAATTAAAACTCTAAATCTTTTTTTTACATCCTGAATAACATATATCTTAAAATAATCTGTAAGTAATGAAAGGGGTGAATAATTTTCCAAATATACATTAGCCAATATTGTTTTCATATATCAATTTCCTCCAGCAGAAGAAAATGGATGGATAGATGGATGAATTCCCTCCATCCATCTATCAAATCAAACTGTCTTCCTCGCTAATTGTCCACTGTTTCACTCAAAGTTTTTGCATAATTGTTGGCTTTGCATAAATCGGGGATGTTTTCACAATAGCATTTCCTCATTTTGCCTTTTTAAATCGTATGGAAGCTGTTAATGGGTGAAGTTTTGTCAGATATAGTTGCCCTGTATCACCTTTTTCACATTTACAGTATCACATATGCCTAAGAAACAATGTAATACTCTACAACACATTTTAAAAGTTGTGACTGGATCAGGATTTTGTATTTTGACATTTCTTTATTCTTTGGTTTACTTGACTGTTTTAGGGGCTATAAATGCTGGATCAATGCTGTCATCTGGTGGCCAGACTGGATAAGTCAAGTGTCAGCTTGCATTCTGATCTATTAATAACTAGTGCTGAAGTTGTATTTGAGCAACAATCTTGTGACTGCACTCACAGAGAAAGGGCATTTCATGTGGACGTCTTCATGTTAACTTACAAGGGAAACACAACTGATTGCAGTTATGAGAGCTTTTACTTGACCGCTGTGTGGACCCCTGTGATTCACTGCAGTCCCAGTGAAGGGTGAGTAACTGTAGGCTGCCATTTCTGTAAACACTACGGTCCAGAGTGTTGGAAGCAAGACTTGTTGCTTCATCGACTTTAATGTATGGAGTTCCAGCTCAGACCAAAAGGGAAAATTGCATAAAATGGTTTAATTTCTAACCAGTGTTCCTATAAGAAACTAAAGGGAAAAAAAGACATTTCTCTTGTACTGACACTAAGGCGCCATGTCAAAGGACACATTTCCATTCTCGTCTACCTCACTGCGCTCTCTGAGACTGGAGCAGGAGTATCAGGAGTGGCAGGATGCTCGACGAGCATTGGCTCAGAGGAGAGCCCTCACCAGGGCCCCTCTGCCCCGAGCCCCCAGGCCTCCTCCCAGGCAGCAGCGACTCCAGGAGGTCCGGGCACCCCCACCCCAGGCCCGCTGCAGAGACACGGCCATCCACAATACCTTCATGTTTGGAGACATGAAAGGAGTGTATGCGGTGCTGAAGGACCCAGCAATGGTCAACGCTCTGATGGAGACAGTGCATGAGGAGATGGTGTGGGCTCCAGAGATGGGTAAGACTTTCAACATTTCTTTGTTATTATCTTACATAAATGATTTTAATTACTTGACATCCCTTCTGTTTCTCTGTCAGGCATGTGGACGCTGAGCTCCAAGGTAAAACAAACCTCAGCATTACGTCTGGCTGCCAGCAGAGGACACATAGGATGTGTGGAGGAGCTGCTGTTTCGTGGAGCTGAGGTGAACGCTGACCCCGGAGGCAAGACCGCCCTCCATGATGCCTGCATAGGCGGCCACGCTGCCTGTGTCAGGCTGCTGCTTTCTCATGGAGCAGATCCTGAACTGCTGGCTGCAGATGGCAGCGCTCCTCTTCACTTCTGCACCTCTGCGCAGTCGTTCCAGTGAGTGGTAGAGGAACTGAAATCACTAGCAGCTGACTATTTTTACTGAACATTAATATCAATATTCTGTTCTCTGTTAGGTCCAAGTTGCTCTCAGGGTTCAATGAAGTCCAGTATCAACTTAATTTTTTCTTAAACTGAAAAAATACTCATCTGTAATGGTCACTTCAATTGCCTGTCAAGAATGTAAGAAAATTCAACTTTTCCTAAAGGCTTTGAGAATCACCTCTTTCAAGAAATTACCAAAAGCAGCAGACACAAGAGCGGCCCACTTTTGCAATGAAGATATTGATGCTTGTCCATAGTGTGATCAGAATTTTGTGCACTTCGTTTCAGGTGTGCTGAGTTGCTGTTAGAGGGAGGTGCAGAGGTCAACGTGAGGATGAGGGAGTCGAGGCTCACACCTCTGCACGTGGCGGCTCGGCGAGGCCTGGAGGAGCATGTGGAGCTGTTTCTGAGCCATAGGGCAGATGTGTTGGCCACAAATCAAGAGGGGGAGACCCCTCTGAACGCTGCATGCTCCGGAGCTGAGAGGCCGTCTGAGTCCAGCCGCTACCTCCATGCGATTCAAATGCTGCTAGATGCAGGAGCTGACCCCAGAACTGCAGGCAGAAAGCAGCACACCCCTTTGCACAACGCCTGTGCAAACTGCTGCTCCAGGATTGTCAACGTCCTCTTGCAGCACGGAGCAAAAGCCGATGTCGTAAACTGTGCAGGATACACACCAATGGACTGTCTGTTGCAGGTAGCAGATGTAGAAGTTTACAATCTTTTAAATATAGTCATAAAGTAAAAGTAAAGAGATACATTTATAGCTCCAGCAGAGGTATGAACACTTATTTGCTTGTTCTTTAAGGTGGTGGAAGATTATCCGGACCAGCAACCTGAAACAATAGCACGATCACTTCTGAACCACGGAGCCAAGCCTGTTTCACCAAAGGTTCAGTAAAAATGAAAATAAAAAAACACACTGAGAGAATGTGGTGACCGACACATGTAAAGTCAAGTGTTATCTAATGCGGAGATGGTTGACAGGTGCAAAACTGTGAAAGAAAAGGATGAATTCTCGCACACTGGCTGCTCTGAGTTCATACAACATTTTGCTTGTGCAACTTTGTCCGCAATCACTTTCACAACCTGGAACAACAACATGTTTATAACAAAGCCAAACTTCTAACTGATACAATTAACCAGTCTCACTGGGAATATGTTTGAAAAAATATTATACAAAAATGATAACACCTGTTAATAAGTATATTGATGAAAACTAGGACAACATAATATATTACAGTATAAGAAAGCTATTCCACTAAATATCAAGTAAATAATTCAAACTCAAGAGTAATTTGGCCAATATTTTAATGCAATAATAAAAAGATTTGGATTTATACATTTATATATATATATATATATATATATATATATATATATATAAATGTAATACTGTTAATATGTCCTATCAATCAAGTTAGACAGACAAGGATTACCCCCTGAAATCCTCTCCTTCTTTTAATGTAGTTTGAGTCAACAGTGTTTTCAAATTCAGTGAAATTCTTGCTGTTCTCTGTCCTCTCTACAGATGCTGAAGCAGTGTGTCCTCTCTCCAGCCACTCTGGAGGTGATGCTGAACTCATATACATCTGTCCCTCCCTGTGAATGGATGGACTCTCTATCCGCTGCGATATATGAGGTGAGCTCTCTGCTTCTTCTCTTCTTCTTTATCATCCAGGGTTCTAGTTTTTGTGTTTGTCCCTCTCTGCCTCAGGAGCATCGGCCTTTCTTTAAGTTGGTGCGTGAGCGGAGCGTGCAGCCTCGCTCTCTGCAGCATCTGTGTCGATGTGCCATACGCCTGCACCTCGGAGCCCAGTGTTACTCAGCAGTCAGTAAACTGGACATTCCCAGCTCTGTGAGGGATTATCTGCTGTTGTGTAACGACGGGACGCTCCAGTGACTTCATGTTGTATACATGATCCAACAGGATGGTGCTGTTTCATAAACATTGTCTGAAATTGACTAATAAAAACCTGATTCTGTTATTTTATTTTTTAAACTAACACTTGTTTTTGCCAACTTTATTATAACTTTAGTCTTATTGATGTTACTTGTTGTTTGGACAATGTATAACTTCAAAAATTACAATATTTCCTTGTGGACTTTCTGGAAGAAAATACAAATAAACTGACGTTTACAACCTGGTTGATTATTATTCATCTTCCATATATTCAGGTTTGGTTTGGTACTTTTTATTTAACATTAATTTTTGCACTAATAATTCACAGTGCTAATAATATAAAGCTTATGATATGCTTTTGTTATTGTCTATACAAGGAAAAAATTAACCCTAACATATTTACTCAAACATTGTACATATGTGTGAGATTGAGGTACTTTGAGTTTTTCCATTTAATATTACTGATATTATATGATGCTGATAAATACATTTTTGCTGATAATACTTGTGCACTTTAACTTAGCTTTAATACAGGGTTTATTTGTAATAGTGTTCTTACATTTTGATATTGCTACTCTATTTACTCCATGAATACAACTCGAGGGCTGCTAAAGATAATGGATTGGCTATAACCTTGTAAATAGCGTGTCGATAAAAAACATATTTCCATTGGTCTAGTCTAACACACAAAACTGCTATTACCTTTCTGTGGGTTGTTTACAGTTGTTACTGTATGAGCAGGAGCAACAGAGGCAACCCGTTACCAAAACAAGCGCTCCCTCCCCGGGAGATGACGTCACGCATTCTCCTCAGTGTTTATTATGTGGTATTTGAGTAGCAACTTCTGACTAGCATTCAGCCTCGTTTTCAAACATGCTCTGATTTTCCAGCAGGCAGGTAAGATCATATGGTTTCTATGCTGCAAAACGTCCACACAAATCATCATGCTCGGTTTGTTAAAACCGCTGCGACGAATCAAACCGAGGAGCGAGAGTCGTAAACAGCCGAAGGTCGTTTTTCAGTTAGCAGGGTGGGCTAGCTTACAAGCTAGCTTAGCTGGCTAACTGTTCGGTTGGAACAACGGGTAAACTACAACATAAAAAGTTAGCAGCGCAACAGACGAGCTTTCATAACAGCACACGTTTCCTAAAAGGTTGACTGTCGAGTATAACGACGAACAGGACGGGAGAAAACACAGCTGACACAGGTTTGAGTAGCTGGATGGTTGAACCTAGCATCACAGCTACAAGTAACAGCTGTTGACTAGCCCGTATAGCTGCTGCGGATCTTTATGCAAAGTAGTTTTCACCTTAAACGACTTTGTACTCGGTAATGCCTCATAAAAGATAACCGTCTGCCAGCAATCCTGATTGTAATAAGAACATCTGGCTGTGAACTACTGTCTTTATACTATGTTTTTATGTGAGGAGACAGGCAAACGTGAAGAAAACCGAGGTTTGTGTAATTCATGTTTTTGAGTAAAGTAGCTTTGTCCTCATTATCTCAGTTTGCTCCATCAAAATATAAAAATTTTTACCTGTTGCAAAGTTACAGCTTTTCCCGTAACCCTTTTCCTTCCAAAAACAAAAGAAAAAGGAATCAAAGTTTACATCATCTTTTTTTTTCTACTGTCATTATACACGCCGTGGGTGGGACTTAAGGATAAATATGTACAGGTTATATTGTTATGATTATCTATATTATTTAGAGTTAATCAGTTAACAGCTAAATTAATCAGACTAGTTCGATAATCTTCATCTTTTTGATGGTAAACTAAATATCTTTGGGTTTTGGAGTGCTGGATGGACAGAACTGGCAATTTTAGGTCGCTGCTTTGGGTAATTACACTTGGCCACTTTACTATTTTCTAACAATTAATAGATTAATTGACTCAGATTAATCAATAATGAAATTAATCATCAGTCACAGGGAATGCCTTCTTGGTAAATCCAGTGAATTTGAAAACGTGATGAAACAAGGTATTTTGTCACACATGCGCAAAAATCCTTTGAATCTGGACTTACCATAAAATAGTCCTGTTGCTCACTAATAAACAACATTGTCCACAATGACCTAACACAACCAGAGATAAAGGGGCAAATACCATGGTGTGAATCAGATTGCAACTTCCCTAACAGCTGATACATTTAGTTTGAGTTACAGTACATGTATTGTTATGTATCGCCCAGCCTTGCCATGTTGTTTGTGGTAGGGTTAGGGTTAGGAGAGGCTTGGAGAGCCTTTAACATTGTGTTTAATCTTGCTCAATGTTGGGACGCTGCTTTACAGATTGTAAAGCCCATGTTTTTCTCATGTGTTTGTCTTTATCAGGTGTGGAGGACAGAGATGGCAGTGTGTGCACTGACCATGTTGGATGGGATGGAGGAGGAGGTAACAGCAGCAGGTGGCGTGTTGCTCCTGGTCCTGGCCCTCATCTTGGCTTGGCTCTCCACTCATGTGGCTGATCGGGGAGACCACATACTGGGCACCATCCTCACTGTGGGTGCTCATGCCTCTCTGATCGGACTGGGAGGTCACGACAGCTACGGTGGAGGGTCTCCCAGCACTGACACCCCTGAACAGCAGACTCCTGCACCTTCACAGGAGAACAAGCCAGATGATGGCGAGCAAGGGACTGAGAGAGGAGAGGGGGAGGGAGCAGAGGGTGTTAGGACAGATCTGCTCCTGGACATTCAGAGCAAACAACCGCAGACTGGAGGTCTACATACTTCTGATGAGGAGGATGAAGAAGTTGACGAGGAGGAGGATGAGGAGTCGTCACTAGAAGAGGAAGATAAAAATGTTATAAAGTCTATGCCAGCTTTGACCAATACCATTTCCACATCCATCACAACTTCTTCTACCACTTCCATTTCTGTCCGACTTAAGTTTTTAAATGACACGGAGGAGGTGGCTGTTGTAGAACCAGAGGATACAGTGGGAGTACTGAAAAGGTTGGTAAACATCCACATATAAACTTCAAGCATTAATCTTAAACATGTCTTTTAATGGCTCTTGTCTCTCACCTCTTTTCCTCTCCAGTAAATACTTCTCAGGTCGGGAGCATCAGATAAAACTGATCTACCAAGGCCAGTTGCTGCAGGATCCCAAGAAGACTCTGTTATCGTTAAACATCACACACAACAGCGTGATCCACTGCCACATCTCCCAGGTTCTGCATGAGGCCAGTGCAGAGGAAGGGGCACAGCCTGGAGCAGGAGTTGGGTCTGGGGTCTCTGGGGGATTCAGAGCTGCAGGTGTGGCCATCAGCACCAGCAGCCTGGTGGTGCCTGTGTTCGTGGTGATACTGGCTGTGGTGTGGTACTTCCGCATCAACTACAGGCAGTTCTTTACAGCTCCTGCGACCATCTCCCTCGTGGGAGTCACTGTTTTCTTCAGCTTTCTGATATTTGGGATGCACAGCCGCTGAAAAGGCAGAGATGGCACACGCTTACAGCTGAATGTTTTGAGGTACAATAAAAATAACTATAGCTGGTGGGTGAGTGTCCAGAGAGACGGACTAATCAAAAAAAAGGTCCTCGGTGCAGATACCACAGCTGATAGGAGTGTGAGTGAGTGAGTGTGTGGATGGTTAGGTGAGCCTGTTTGTGCATCTACCAAGATAAAAAAAAAAAAGAGTGATTGTACAGTATATATGGGTAAATAATAATCTGCAGTGAGTGAAATTCTGCTTAAACTGAACCATAATTTAGCTTCTCTTCAAACCTGACTTAGTGGTTCACACCATGTTTTAACAGTCTGGCTTTATCTTGTCTGTTTTTCTTGTTGTTAGTCCAGTTTGTGTTTTAAAAAACTTAACTGATAGATGCAAGAATCTAAAATCTTTTGGAACCACTCACTGTTGTGCTGTGTGTGCCAGTTTGACTCTTAGTACCATTATTTTGTGTTATATGAATGATTCAAGTTCTTTATAAGCAAATATAAACTATACAGCTGCCTCGGTGCTAGGCTGAAAAGTTCAGATATTTTTGTTGCTCAACAATGTTGCTATGTAGAAACGGGCTAATTTAAATAATCAGTTAGACGTGACAGAGACTTTTTGAGAAGATATTGTAAATATATTGTGTATTTTCTGTAAATAAAATGATCGAATGAATCAGATGAACCTGCATCTGGCACTTAAAGATTTGGAGGGGGATATCAAACCCTCCTGATTATGCTGGACTGCTCTGGCTTCAGTGATGTCTCAAATTAAAGCATTTCAAACCAAACCTGTTTCACTATCTGTTCATGGTCTAAAGAACTCAGTCTCTGAGTACGCTTTGTGTTTATTTATATACAAACATCAGTATGCATGGCAGTGAAGAAAAATAACCTATGCATCACATTATGTTGAGATACGACAGTCATTCACACATGCACTCATTTGTGCTTGTGCATGAAAATATATTGAAAACCTACAACATTGCATTCTCTGTCATTGCACTCGCACAGATACACAAAGAGCCACAAGAGAACATCAGCTGTTAGCTTCATTCACAAAAGGTGGCTGGAGAATCAGATCATATCTAAGTATCTCAATAACTTCTTTTATCTTTAGTGCACATCACAAGACTACTGCAAAAGACTCAAAAGGGCACAATCAAATTTACTGCAGACCCTGACAAACATGAAAAAGTAGTTAGCCATAGAGGAAATTAAATCATTTCTGAAATGTACAACTGAATGTGCTTGACCTGAGGGAGTGTACAAAAATGATTGGGTTTTTTTTTTCATAGAAAGGAAATGTGATGTGGGCTCAGATGGGGGGATATTAATAATCAAACACGTATTTTAAATTTGCTGTAGCATGATATGCTTAAAGAAGAACAGGTTTAGAGATTTCAGCATTGATGGACAACATCAACAAAAAAAACTGCATCTGCAGTCTAAAGGAATAATCTTCTAATGCCCTGGAATTTTTTGTTACCCTATCCACTTGGACCTATGTCTATTCTGTTCTTCAAAACTGACAAACTGATCGTACTATTGAGACATGACTATTGTTCGCTGTATACAGCCAAACACACTTGTATGACCCAGCCTTGTTTTTGATGTCACTATTTGCGCTGTTGTTTGTCTTGTCTCTCAAGAGTAAATGAAAAAAAAAAAATAAAAATTTTGGAGTGGGAAAATTTAATTCTTTCAAATATTTAATCCCAAAAACAAAACAACTCCCCCTTCTTGTCTTCCCCAAATTATTTTTGTACAGTTCCTAAGTTTTACAATTCACTTCTGAGTCTACAACAAAAACTGCAACAGGAAAGTCTTTGGGTTTGTCAAGCCAATTTATAAAAAAAAAAAAAAAAAAGCTCTAAGAAGAAATACTGCATCTCACCTCTAAAGCGTGTAATACATCTTACAACTTTTACACCGGACATTGTTGGTTATAGGCTTACAAGATGCAGACTTACCACCCATGATCATGAATGATAAGCAGAGCTGCAGCACTGATCTACTTATATGTAGAAACTGAGTGAAAATACACAAGCCAGTTTTGTACTGAAGAAAGAAAAGAGTTATGGTGGATTCATGATTCAATTTCCATCTCATGTCATACATACATGTACTGTACATGTGCCCTAAAAGCCTATTGGCTAATCAAATATCAAAATCTGCATTTACACACAAATAATATACACATCACTTAATAGGCAGTGACAAATAAAGACTTAAATATATTGTTGATGTAAACAGAAAAAAGTTAAATATTTAAAATGGCACATACTTTCACAAAAATGTCACATTCTAGGATGCATAGTTTTGTGAAAATATAAATGATTACACACATGCACACCCTTTAACCACACACATACACACACAGTACACGAAAAAGTGACGTTCACGCTGAATTTAAGTCAGCATACAGAGGCGCGCGCACACACACATACACACACACAAACTGTGCAATACAATGCTAGAATTAAAAAGCCACTGATGAGTACTCCAGTATACGTGTGTCAAGTGTCAAATTTAAAGCAGTTAAAAGTCCACGCTTCCTCACAACCAAGTTGAAGTGAACACAGAGTCAAAAAAAAGGAGGGACAGGTCACAAGGCCGCAAACAATGACAAAGTACCTGAAGGTTTCAGAAAGCCACATTTAAGATTTCAACTTTTTCATGCCTTTGAGGAAAAGGTCTGGAGCCAAAAAAGCCTTTTTTTTTTTTTTTTTTACTGACTTTAGGAAATCAGAAGTAGGTGGACAAATCAAGACTGCCAATCGGCCTTTTTAAGAGCAGGTATTTTGACTAGTCACAGCAGGACGAGCACAGGAGTAATTAATTCTGTTGACTAAGGCTGTGTTCCATTTAAGTGTATCAGTACACACATCAGTGAGCAAACATACACACTGACAGAACCCTGAATTTAGGAAGGCTGAAGGCTCTTATTAATATTAACATTATAAATTACACCAGAGGTTTTCCTCCTAAATCTAGTCAAAATTGTTGCTGTGAAAAAGGCCATTCACAGTGTCTCTTCAAGAGAAAAGTAATTTAGCTTTTCCAGCATAAAATGAAATCGAGGTTATTCCTATTATATTGTACAGCTCAGTTTTAATTGTGAATTTGAAAGACAATTCTCTACTTTAGCTGATCAACAGAGACAGATTGTAGTGATCATGTCATTTAATACAAATTCTGGAGCTGCTTCATCTATATGGTCAAAACTATGTGGACACCTCAGTCCACACTCCTTTGTATACATAGTCGGGGGCTGTTTTCATGATTGGAGCCATGTCCGTTACTTACAATCAAAGGTAATCTAAATTTACAACAAAGTGATATTTTGGACAATAATGTGCTTCTGACTTGAGACAGTTTGGGAAAGAATTTTTCCCTGTTTCAAAATGACGAAAGCCTTGAGCACTAAGCCAGGTCCAATAAGAGATGGTTTTCAATTTAGTTTGGTGTGCACAGATCCCTGACCTCAGCCTAATCCAACACTTTCAGGATGAAGTGGAACACAGACTGTGAGCCAGGCCTTATCACCAAACATCAGTGTTGGATCTCACTAATGCTTTTGTGGCTAAATGGGATCATCTCTCTACAGCCAGGTTCTAAAATCTGATGGATAGTTTTCTCAGAAGCGAGGAGGCTGTTATAGCAAACTTCAAAGACGGTGGTTTAGGAAATACGTGTTGAAGAATCACATAAAATGTTCAGCATTCTTTTGGCCATATAGTGCAACAGTGTCAATTGAAATAACTTCTTGGAAGCCTTCCAATCATGTAAAATGTATTACATTGAAACAACATTTCAGATGACCCACAGTATGTTACTGGTGCAAGTTCAACAGACCAACTACAAAAAATGTCACATGAATGCACTGTCACCCTGATATACACCTTAGGGCAACAGCAACTGTCTGTGTTGACCAAACTGTCCAAATTACTGCAAAAGTCAGAAGACTGTTTTAAGACTGAATTTCCCTAATAGGTACCTAAGGATGCTCTGACTGGACTCTGTGAATGACCAAACCTTTTCAGACACTGTGTTCAATAAAATGGAGACGCCTTACTTGTTAAGGCAGAATGATTTAAAAACCACTAAAATCAAGTTTAATCCCAACCTGCTCATACCTGTGAATGTAGGTATGAAAGGAAGGACTCGATCCAGAGGAGGCAAACAGGTTGTTGCTAGTTTAAGTCATCATAGATACTTGAAATAGAAGGTGCTGAGAGTTTGGGCCTCTTTTTTTTGGTCGACAAGCTGATATTACTCTGAGAACTGCTGCTGCTGCCTCCAGTCAGACTTCCTCCTCCTCCGCCACTATTCAAACCGAGAGACGTCCTCTTCTTTTTCTTCGGCTTTCTTGAATCTGAATGGTTGGTGCCTGTGAGAGGGATAAAAAGTAATCTATCCATTGTCTATAAGCTCTATCAATAAATGACTTTCGTATACAATATTATTTCCTTACTGGCTTTAGATGAGGCAGAGTCAGTGGGTGAGATATCAGGGGAGTCTTCCCACTGCAGGCGGCTCATCAGGGTCTGTCCATCTGGAATGTCAAAGCTGTTGTTCTCCGCCACAGTGTCTGCATCTGGCAGCGACGGCCTACCCCAGGAAACGCAGACAAAGCCACACAATGTTAAGACTGGTGAGGACTGCTGAAGATATCCAGCTCACAATTTAACCACAGTAACTATACATGTTTACAATACCATGGCTTTATTAAATATAGGGGCTGTAAAATTTCTATCATCTTTACATCACAAAGTGACCACAGTGTATTTGTAATTGTTAGACAGCGTCATTAATCCACATAGGTTACGCATCAGTTATCAGGTGTCACCTAGACCCACTCACTTCTAATCACATTTGTATTCTACACAGTTTATGTAGTATTTACTTACTACTTGTGATGATTTTGGAAATAATTAACTATAACTTTTCTCTCTAGCTGAAACAATTAGTCAATCAATTTCAAAACCTCTCTGTGATACAAAACAGTTCGCCAGTGAAATGAGAATGAAATCAGCACATTAACTGATTATGAAAACAAGCCCTACTTCTCTCTACTGTGAAACTATGACTTTACTGTTATCAAACACAGATGGGCTGAAGGTATGTGGGGTATGTGGGGTTATTATTCCAAAATGGCATAAGGATGCCATTTTGGAATAATAAAAATGCAGACTTTCTGGCAGAAAAAAAACAAACAAAAAAAACCAAAAAAAAAACAATTGAGGATGACTGATAAACATGTTCGATATTATATCACCTTTGATCACCTTTTCAGCCTGCCAGCAGCTAAATGTTACAGCTGTACAGCAAAACATTCATGTTTGTGAGAGGTCTGTCAATAAGAGTTTGTCAGTGTTAATACATGTATGTAGTTTATTTTTTGTGATAACCCAGAGAGTCATGTTAATTCATTTTTAGCATTTCAAACTAAAATATCAACCATAGGAAAATAAAAACATATGCATAATTGTTTATTAAAATTTTTTAAGGCTTGACATATTATATGGAGTCTGTGGGTGAAAGTTGCATGTATGAGTGGCATAAATTATCTGCCTGAATTGTACACATACCACAGAAACCCATTCTGGGCCAGGAAAAACTTCAGTGGTGATCTATGATCTTTAATTTATGATAAAAGGTCACAGAATACTAGGTGCCCCTTCAGCTGAAGTGTACACCTCTGTTAAGGAATATTCACAACCTTTGTCAAAGTGAGTATTCACAACACTGACCACCAGCATTGTTGTGTTGCTGTCTCTGGCCAACCCAACTGATCAGAAACAGTGAACTGTATCAGCAAGCAACTGCACCATGAGGGCCAAAACACGCATTCAAACATGACTTTTGTTAGGTACACTTGCGGGTGGGGTGGGGTGGAGGGTGAGGGGGGGGACAGGGCACACTCACGCGGACGGCCCCAGGAGGAACACCCTGACGGCCCTCCTCTGTTCATCCGTGTGCTGGGGACATCGCTGAGACCTGGTGGAACACAAGGTGGCATTATATATCCCTGACTGTCCGCCACACAGCTTCATGATTCACCCTGCCTCTATCGACAGCCACAGGGAGGGAGGGAGGCGGGACGGACTGCTGTGGACACAGTCAGTGACCAATCACATGGGGCAGAGCAGCAACGAGGTGTTAAGGGTAATGAAATGTTAGAAATTGGTCACTGACAAGGTCCTCCATGATCTAATTAAAATTATCTGTGTGTAAATATTGTTGATTCTGAGATCTTTGCAGAATTGAATTTTCATTTTTCAGGGAAAGCAAGTCAATTACTGGTCTAATGAGTTGCCACTTGTGTACCCCTGAGTTAGTCCCAACATACATGATCATTTTCAGAAATACACAGATGAAACTGATCATGTTTCCAGAGTTCACATGCAACCGTGACCTTCAGTTTCAAACAGCATGTCTAAGTGGTTTAGTACTGGACAAGTTTTCATGACAAAGCTTCACAGAAGGGCCAAACTGAGGGACGTAAAGACACTGACCTCAGAATTTGGATAACTAACATGGCAACACCAACACAAGCCGAGGTGGTACAGTACCTGAATCTGTACTGCATTATCCCAGATATTCGCTACACATGAGAAGTTAACCGTTTTCCCAGAGTGGAAAAGTTTTATTACTAGTTCATCTATGTGCCAGCAGATTTACAGTAATTACCTGGTACACATCTTCTTGGTGTGCTCAGAGATCACCCCACATTGCTGTGGAAACAAACACTGTGTTAATGATCAACATCTGCAAAATCAAAAACAGAACAGAAGAAATGAATGAAATAGAAAATCTTTCAACTTAAATGGATCAATAAGGGTTGCTTACTGTTGTTAAAAGGGATCTGACTTCATCAGGGCCTAATGTTTCATAACTGATGCCAGTATTGTAGTTATACTGAAAGACATACAAGTGCCATTATCAATACTGTGCAATGTGTTTACAATACAAAATGGAAGAACATTTTGGTCTTAAAGGCAACAGGAACAGCGAGAAACTTGTCACCTTGTAGGGCTCTGAACTGATGCTGCTCCCAAGCTCACCTGAAAAAAATATAACAGTTATTCCGCTTTACCCATAATGCATACACCATTAAAATGTTAACAAAATGGGACTGTGGGTCAATACATCTGGTACTAGATTTTAGGAATATTACTCTTGCCTTAGACCATGTCATATATCAAAAGAATAATAATCTGTGGGCAGGCTTATTACAAATCCCAGCCTACAAATAAACAGTTTTAATTCCCCCAGCATTGTATAGCATCGATATTTTGGTTCTGGATCAGTAAGTCTAAAAGGAGAACCTTTTGCTTGTATAACTTCTGTCACTGTAATATTGCTGTTTACACTACATTGGCATTAGATACTAGCAGGTGTCCATATTCTACTTCCTGTAACTGAGGAAACTGCACACACAGAACATTGTGATGCAACACAATAATCAGTCTTCAAGTCTGTTGAACAGACTAGTGAGCAAAACATCCAATAGCAAGTCTAAGGCAGAAATGCTGCAGCCATTTACTCCATATTCAGAAAACAGTGGGGACCAAACCTCTTTGCTAGACTACAAAACTAAATACCTGATAGACTCACCATTTTTGTGTTTAAGAGATTTGGATCTTCTCGGGGAATTTTGATTCTGCATGAAAAAAAAAAAAATCCAGATGAAATTAACCTCATTATACACATCAAAACATATATTAATGTACTAAGTGCAAAAGGCTGCAAACATACCTTATCTGACTTTCTCTTCTTGGCTGTAAAAAAAAAAACAAAACCAAAACATTTGGTTATTATGTGAAAGTAACCCGGAGTTCTCCTAATAATTTTCTTGCACAGTAAGTATTTTCTGGTACTCACCTTTTTTTTCTGCCCCATACGACCAGTCATTATCATTAAGGTCATCATTGTCTTCCTGATCACTCTCTGATTTGCTCATGTTGTTATTGCTGGCAAGCCTGTTTAAAAGCAGAAAAATAATCTCATTAGATGTTCAGATGTTTTGGATAAATACAACACAAATAAATACATCAGTCCTTCATTGACTTACCTGCGGTTGGCGATACGACTGCTGTTGCGTCCCATACCGAGACATTTCTCCAGGTGTGGGGCAAAGCGAGAAGCTGCTATCAATCTTTTGCAGTTTGGACACTCACACTCTTTGTTCTTCCACTGATTGTATACCTGGCCAAATATGTCCACTCCTGGTTGATCCACAATTTCTTAACAGTAATAAAATATTCTGTAAGCAAACACGCCAAAGACCAATGAGCAGCCAAACAGACCAAAACATACTTAAAGACATGGCACCAACCAAACTCCTTCATGCTCTCTTGGTCCGTTTCATCCAAGAAGAAATAGCCCTGTTTCACAGCACGATGTACTTCAAAACACAGGCCCAAACAGGCATCTTCCACCAGCTCAGAGTAGATGTCATGGACCAAGGCCTACAACATGAAATACATCATTTAATACCAATACATACCTCATCCTAGATTTTAAAACTCTGCAGTTTTGAAGACAGAAAAATGTCAAATTTCACACAATGCCTCACCTCCAGCTTGGTGTTGTCTGGGCCTGACAGGGGCATATCCTCCATTTTCATTTGAAAATCTGTATTGGAAATCTTGATAGCAAGGTAATAAGATGCTGACCTGTGGATTTAGATAACAGAAAACAAAACTGAAGCCCCAATATGGTCAGTGGTTCAACAGGTTAACAGATTTCAAACTGGCAAATCCAATCTGTCAAGGATCCAGTTGATGAGATAAACTGATTGCAAAATACATACTTTTAAAATAGCTATCAATACTTGCAGATCTGTCTTCATTCTGTTGGAGAGGAAAATATGTGTCAGATATTGGGCATTAATCTATTCTAATTAAAGAATTAAACTAACAATTATTTTCACTATTGATGAATCTACAAATTATTTCTTGATTAGTCGATTAATTGCTTGGTATGTGAAATGGAAGCAAATATCACAAAATTCCCAAGACAAGATCCTAGAGCTCACTGTAACACCCTAAAATGTCTTATTTTGTCCAGCCAATAGTTCAAAAGTCAAATATATTCACTTTGCTAAAACAGTAAAGTAAGAAAACAGGGATGTGTTCCAACTGGAGTCAGAGAATTCGATTTGGGGATATCTTCCTCAAAACGATCGATCAATCATCAAAATTGTTGCAGATAAATTTCCAACTAAACACTGCAGGAAACATCCACCCTGTAGGAACCAGACTCTTAACTGTCGAATAACACCACAGCTAAATGCGTCAGGTGTGATAATTGAGATAAGATATGTCTTTATTTACACTATATACACCGTTAGAAAAGCTACATTTTAAACAAAAGTCTAGCTAACGTTAATGGACAAAATAAACGACAATATAAATACAGCTAGCGTCAATATCAGTTTGTTAGCAAACTAAACACTCTTAAACGTTGAATGTTACTTTTTATTTTTAGCATTTCCTAGCTAGTCCTGATACTCTACTACTTTGAGATGACGGAAAAGCTTTTGAGACGAAATACTCAGGTACAATGTAGTTAAGACAGTGATGTTAGATTTTAATTTCACCCAAAAACAGTTTCCTCTTACCCTGTCATACCGAAAAGTCAGCCTGAACCAGGCAGTTTCTCTGAAGGAGGCAACATCACCAAGTCAGTCCAAATAAAATACGTTAACACAAAGCCTGGTCTTCAGCTACATCCATCTTTATATCGTAGGTAAAACAAAATCCTCGTTAAATTGATTGTTGTTGCAGCTGTCGGTTAAATTAACGTTAGAAATCCGCTTGACAACGAGGAGGCCAACGGAGCAGCCACAACCAAACACCGAAATAAAACTGACTTCCGGCTTCAACTTTAAAAATAAAAGCCTTTAATGTTAAGCAATTTAGTAGTCCAGTGGCGGAAGTACTCAGATTTTGTACTTGAATAAAAATACATATACCACACTGTGAAATTGCTCCATTTCAAGTCCTGTATTAAAAATATTACTTTAGTAAAAGTATGTCTGAGGGTCAGAAAATGTACGGTATTAAATGTAAAAGTACTGACTGCAGAAAATGCAGTTGGATATTATTACTCATGCATTCATTTGTATGCAGCATTTTACTGTTGCAATTGGTTGAGATGGAGCTTATTTTTAGGGCTGCAATTAATGATTATTTTAATTATTGGATCCTTATCCTGTTTTCTTGAGGCTAGGGTTAGGGTTTGGTTTGTAAAAAATCTGAAAATGGTGTGAAAAAATGATGATGTCTTTTGCGAAATAATTCCTTCAATAATTTTAATAATAGTATCAAATTACTTTTCTGTCAAGTGACTAATTGCATCATATTCTCTTAGGCTCTTCATATATTTTGTGTGTAAAATCCTGATTTGTAAAGTAACTAAAGCAGCTAGATAAATGTAGTGGAGTAAAAAGTACAATATTTACCTCTGAAATGTGGTGGAGTAGAAGAATAAAGTGTCATAAAATGGAAATACCCAAGTCAAGTAAGAGTGGCTCAAATTTGTGCAGTAGGCCTATTTGAATAAATGTAATTAGTTACAGTACATACCACCTAAAGAAGTATTCAAATCACTTACTTAAGTAAAAGTAGCACTACCACACTATAAGAATACTCAATTGAAGTCCTGCGTTCAAAATCTTGCTAATGCAAAAGTAATAGCAACTAAAAATAATTAAAGTATTGACAATAAAATTAATAATGATGCTTATAATAATGGCTCCTGTCAGCAATATATTATTGGGTTCTTGGATAATTCATTATTTTCATATTTATGCATATTACTGTTAAATCATATTGAGACTTTGTCAGTTATCACTAGGGCCTTGTTCCCTCTATATTTAGCCATTCTTTTCCAATAAAACCTGTGGTTTCTAGGCAACTTGTGTGACGCAGCTTAGACCCTGATCATTTTATTTTGAAGGCATAGTTAGCATGCTTCCGCTATGACTGGCAGACTTGAGGCAGGCCGGGAGGCTTACCTTCCACTTCCGACCCTGATACATGAACGCTAGATCTTCACTCTAATTTGAATCATTTTGTTGAGCCTGAGGTCACCACTACCTATCATATACACTATATAGCCAAAAGTATGTGGACACAGCTACACCCATACGTGACTGTTGAACATGCCTAAACCATGGGCACTAATCAGCTGCTATAACAGCCTCAATTCACTGGTTTCAGGCTTCCATCAGATTTTGGAACCTGGCTGCAGGGATTTGATCATGTCCAGCCATAAGATCATTAGTCAAACTCAATGCTGATGTTAGGTGATAGGCCTGGCTCACTGCCTCTGCTCCTGGTCCTAAAAGTGTTGGATGGGGTTGAGGTCAGTGCTGTGTGGAGGTCAGTCAAAGTTCTCGACAACATACTGGGAAAACCATTTCTGTATGGACCTGGCTTTGTGCACTGGGGCATCATCATGTTGAAACAGTACTGCGAACTGCACACATTGCACAGAGTGCAAGGAAGGTTAATAGGGGCCCATGTATGCCTAGAGGGTTTGAAGCACACTAGGACTGCAATTAATTATTTTCATAGTGGATTCATTTGCTGATTGTTTTCTCAATTCAATTGTTTAACATTTTGGACTATCAAATATCCAAAAAGAATGAAAAAACTCTAAAAACACTATTTGTTTATTTCTATAAACGTTGACCAATTCAAATCATTATTGTGTCTGACTAACCGTCCAAAACCAAAAGCTAATTTAGGTCATCTTTACTTGATAAATGACTTAGATGATTAATCAGTTGTTAAAATTGTTTCCCATTCATTTTCTATTAATTGACAGAGGTGATTAGTCAACCAGTGAGAAACAGTCCCACGCATAATCTGAACCAGTAGGGGTTTGCACATACATTTGGTCACAAAGTTTTTTTTCCCTGCACATCAGCACTGATTCACGGACTGTCTGTCTGTCTGTATAAGGTTAAAATAGAACACACACTTTTAACTGTTAAAGATCATTTTTATTTGCCCAAATACTTGAACTACAAGGACATAAGAACACCCTCAACTATAGAAAACATCAAATTTTCTCAAATGATCAGCAGTACAAACTTGTAAAGCTTTGCTGTCTTAGATATCTCTATAAACCAACATAAGGGAGAGAACAACAACTAAAACAGGTGAATTGAACCAAAAATTCTCCCCCGTGAGTGAAAGGCTCACTGGCCTCAGAAGTCACAAATGAGGGTTTGCCAAATTAAAAGTACTAACAAAACAATAAGCACTCATTACAAAAAACAGTATTTACAAAAAAATTACAAGTTTTTTTTTTTTTTTTTAACCCATATTCCACTGGCAACTCAGTTCCCCAAATCCCTTTTACAAACTCCCATCCATCAATTTCGACAAACACTTTCCTTTTCCCTCCCAAAGTTATTTAAATAGTCCACGCTGGTTTTATTTTAGTTTGTGATGAGATTCATAATGGTCAAAATCAGTCCATTACTGACGGATTATTAATAGTTGCCATGTACTCATCTGTCTGCAGACCCAAAATGACAGTCATGGAATTCCATTTTCAGGTAACAAATGACATGACGGCGCCAAGCAAAAGAATTACTAAAGACCTTTGGAGAGGAAAAGAAATTAACAATTTAACAATATCTACATTCATGGTGTTGGTATGATGTCCCCACACAGGCATACATGCACGCTGCAGTCACATCATGGTACGCAACAAAACAGCAAAAATAGCACACATTAAAGCAAAGAAACACACATACACCCTCATATATACATAGTTCTGTGCATGCATGCACACAAACTCACACAGAGGGACAGATTTACATTAAGTGCACACTTTTTTGGGATAAGCATCAGACTAAAACCCAGACAGATTACAGTCCATACCATTGAAATTTCAAAAGAAAAATAGATGAAACCATACAGTTCCACATCCACAAATGATTCCAGATGGGTCAGAACGCAACTCCTCACAATTAAAACAAAAAACCTATGAACAAGTCAAATAAACCGTAAATGAAATGTAAAACAACGGTTTAGAGAAGGAATATACACCAACTGTATGAGATACTCTTTAAAAACTGTCAGATTGAGCTCTAAATGTAGAAAAAAAGTGATCCCTTCAATGACAAATTGCAAGCACTACACAGTTTGTCACTGTCAGACCAGAACAAACTGAGTCAAACGATTGTTTCAGACTTCTGAATTTATGCACTACAAGACATGTCGGTAAATTTTGATAAATGACAACTCTCAATGACAGACACATGGCAATGGATCCACAGTGCCTATATAATATATGTAATCCACCAACATTTGACCTTTTTGTTTTTCAACACTGAAGCACAGTGGATGTAAGTGTAAGATGTAAGTTTTGTTTTTTTACACTAATGATAAGTGAAAATCTTTAAAAATTAACCTGTATTAAGTGTTAAAATAACATGCAAATAACCAATTACATAGGTATTGAAAGGGTGAGCCAATTGTTTAATAAGACAAAAGTTGTGTGGAGATCACTTGTGTCACGTTTGACCAGTAGACAAACCTCCATCTGGTAGCTCCAACAGCTTATTAGTTAATTTTTCTAATAAAAACTACACTGTGACATGAAGGGACATTCCAAATAAACTACAAGTTTACTTAAGGTTCATTCAGGGGAAAGACACAAGAAATAGTTCAAGGGACGGAATAGCCTGCAGACTATAATACGGTCAATTGCTTTTTAGAAAGAAACAGCACCGCTGTAAATCTGCTTAGAGTAGGCCGTTTTGGTGCAAGAAGTGCGGCCAGACTTAAATCCACTAGAGATTGTGTGGAAGGAAATGGAAATTGGTGTTTACTCACAGTCACTAAACACAACATTGGGCCGTTTTGGAAAAAGAAACGGGGAAAATGCAGCATCTATGTATAGAAAGCTGATCCACACAGAGTGCAGTCTGTAACTGCTGCAAAAGCTGGTTATAACTAAATACTAAAGAGGGTGAATACATATGTAATCAGTTGTCTTGTATTTGGCTTAATCTAGATACTTTAGCTCGTTGCTATTTTACAGCGAGTAAAAACAGGATCAATGCCAGTTTCAGTTCTGCGTGTTCTAATCTGCTGTACTTCTGACTACACCCTACATCACAGCTGGTTGTAGTCACAAGTCCAGCAAATAAGTCAATTTCTAATAAATGTTTCAGTCTTTCTTTCGGTGAATAGTGTCAAAAAGCCTCATTACATCCACTTTGGTTCAACATTGTAAAACAATAAAACATGAAAAGTCAAAAGGGGGGTGAACATTTTATAGGCACTGTCTTTTTTAAATGAAAACACAGGTAAGAAACAAGTTCAGAAATTTTCCAGCAACAAAAAAAAAAAGACATTCATAATGGCTTGTTTTTTTTCCTGAAAAAATACCACCTCTTTAAGAACCAAATGATAAAATCTACATCATAACATGAGAATAGAGAACAAAGCGACAAAATTCTGGAAAAAAATATTAAATGAAACATTCTGAAGAGTGCAATTTTTCAGTGCCCCGCACATCCCCCCTTCCCTAAAGTGATCCCCATAACATGTTCTTTGGCTCCATGAAGCCTGTTCACAACTCATGCCACCTATCTCCAGCTAATTATCAGAATAATAGAAGAAACACTGGAGGGTAATTCATTACCCTGGACATTAAAACTCTAACCTTAAACCACTGAACCTGCAAATCAAGATTGAAACCAGCGGCAGAAATGTTCATGACATCACCAAACCAGTGGGATGCTGTTTTTGGCATAATGTCAGCGGCCCGTGCTGTGAGATGACCATCACAGCGGGGAGGGAATGAAACAGATTTTGGACATAAGGACAGTGTCCCTCCATGAGTACAGATCACCAGCGCAGCAACATAAAGTGGGTGAGTGTGAAATGGATGAGGCAATGCAGGGGCTCCCTCTGGTGGTGGGAGGAGAGCAGGGTTGGCACAGTGGCAGAGCTCCCTGGACTCTTGGCTCAGCTCAGCGCTGCTCAGTTCGTCTCAGGACGACGTCGACCTGATCCATCAGTCCGAATCAGAGTCTGATGTCCCTGGTGAATTCGATTCGCTGCTGCTGTCCTCTGACTTGTTCTCCTTGTCCTCTGCCTCGTCATCATCTTCATCGTCATCTTCCTCCTTCTTCAAAATCGAACAAAAAATAATATTCAGCATAATCAATGTCAGGTCATTACTTCTGTATGTGGCCACTGACAAATGTCACTTACGTCTTCATCGTCGTCCTCATCATCGTCTTCATCATCCTCGCTGGATGAGTCTGCGTCAGAGGAAGCCTTTTCCTGCTCATCGTCATCATCATCTTCGTCCTCATCGTCCTCTTCCTCTGTGTCCTGTGGACACAGACATTTAACCACATGAAATTGAAAATTGCAGCTGATTTTTGAGTCTAATGACAGAAAACAGAACAATGAGTCGGCACTCACAGATTTCTTGACCTTCGCCTTGGGGCCTCCTGGTTTTGCAGTTGTTCTCCTTTTCTGAAACGTCCGAAGAGATAAACATTCATTTAAATACAAAAAAAGATACAAGAAGTGGAAATATTATAGAGGTACTGTGCTGTAGATTTCTGTTCCAGTAAGTGACACAACAATGTTAACCATGACAGTAAAATAACTGACTTACTTGTGAATTATATTCTTTGTAAGTGTTTCTCTCTTGTGAAGACAAGCTCTGTGGAAGGATGGAAGTGTATGATAAGAAAGATAAAGAAATTAGACATTTCTACATTTTCAGTAGAAAATTCATGGCTTATTCCCCCCCCCAAACAATCAATCCTTACGGCGAGCCACTGTTCCAGTTGGACTTTATACTGCCTCTGCTTTTCCTCAGCGATCTTCTTGTAGCGGTCCTTGTCCTTCAGCGGTAATCTCTGCCAGCGGCTGCCAATCTCAGCCATCCGCTCTTTCATCGGGAGGTGATTCAGCTCTCCATTGGACAGCATCTCCTGAGAGAACTTCTGATAACCGTTTCTAGAGTCAAAAGCAAGGGGAAAAAACACAAAATTTTAGGATTTCAATACTGTACAAACAACAGGCAGCATGGACAAGTTGGATGTGGCAAACTTACGATGGTGGTTTCTTGGGTTCACCCTCAAACTTCATCTTCTTCCCTGAGGCAATGGCAGCAACAGGTGAGCGCATCTCACACAGGTCTCTCTGTTGAGGACAGAAAAGCCAATGGTTAACTCTCACTGGTACTGTATACAGATGTTAGGGACTCCTGCTGGACATTGACAGTGATACCTCATATCTTTTCTGATCCTCTGCTGCCTTTTTGATCCACATGATCTTCTCTTTTTTCTCCATGGTGCTCCAGGTTGCTTCCATTGCTTTCTGTGCCTTCGGCCGATCGTTCTGCAAAACAAGTGGTTCACATTAAACGTAATACAAATTAGTATAACAAATCCTACTGTTAATACTGTGACCTAAAGAGACTGTTTTATATTATATGAAAATATATACAATGCATACATCACTTTTATTCTAGATTTTCGATTATAAACTAGTGTCACAGACTGAACATAACACCTGTCGGTAAAAAGGTAAATACTGTAAACACAGTAAATTAATTCATGCATGGATACCAGTGATCTGCTTAGGTGATACATGTCTTTCATTCTAGAAACCAAGGGTCATGTGTACCTTGAATCTGGCCAGATAATCTCCAATGACACTCTGCTGCCAGATGTCCTGAGCAGTCTTGGGTGGGTCTGGCAGACGACTACGATCTTCCTTCTCCTTCTTCTCTGACTCTGCCTTCAGGACTGTTTCCAAGCGTTTATACTTCTCCTAAATGACCAAGACCATTAAAAAGGTTTATTGGAAAATTATATTTCAAACTGCTCTTATCAACATGATTTGGCTCCTGTGATCACTCAACTGACCTTCTTCTTATCTGGCAGTTCATTCCACATGCGCGCCAGCAGTCTCGTGAGTTCACTGTCAGAAAGGTCTGGTCGCTCCTGCTGCAGTTTGGGACGTTTTTCCTCAGAGAAGATGAACATGGCTGAAATGGGCCTTTTGGGTTTCTCTGGATTGGCCTACAGATTTCAAAGAAAAACCAATTTCAGAAAAGGATACTATAACATCTACATCTACATTACATTATTACATAATATGCACAAATTATCTTTAGCTTTTTATGTTTAAGTGACATAACAAAAAAGTCTGTATCTGAGCAAATGTGAAGAGTGTAACCACCTCTACAAACTGGGTGGGTGTTGCTGTATACTCAGTCTTACTTTTGCTTTAGGGTTTTTCTTTTTGGCGGCAGGACTGCTGGCTCCACTGCCCCTCTTAAAACCTATCTTATCCTCGCCCAAGACCCGCTGCTGCTCCTCCACTGACAAACTCTACAAACAGCAAAGAAAATATAAATAAGAAACTCTGATGAACTCTTACAGCAAAAACTATAGCACACAAATAGAAACACTCATTGCTGTGATGTGAAAACTCTAAGCACGGCAAAAACACCAGTCAAAAGAGAAATAAAAAATAAGACTTACACTGAGAAATCTGTTCATCTCAATTTCATACTCCTTCTTTCTCTGAAAAAACATTAGATTAAATTATTAAGACTAAGTCGAACAACTTGCTTTTCTTATATAATGTGACTTGATTCTGAACTAACCTGTTCACAGCGTTTCTGATAGCCATCCTTCTCGCCCTGTTTCAGCAGCTTCCACCGCTGGCTACACATCACCATACGCTCTGTGCTGGGTACGTCCTTCATGCTGGACATCAACTCCGCGCAGAACATAGAGTAACCATTTCTGAAAGCATATATACACAGAAAGATTTGTCTAAACAACTCTCACATGGTGGCGTCATGTGTCAAGCATTGTATTTTAGCTCTTAACTCACGGCGGTGGTTTGTCAGGCCGGCCGTCAGATTTGTCCTTCAGGTGCCTCTCGGCCTTGGTCAGGGTGGATTTTGATATAGCCCCTTGGTTCATGTTTAACTCTGGGTGCTGCTGGATGTACTCTCGCATCGTCTCCTAGAATATTAAAAAGAACACAAAGAGTTAAAAACAGTGAAAATGCTTCTAAAGACTCCAAATTTTGTAAGACCCTGATGTAACATATCACCATCATTGTAGTCTCACCTCATACTGTTTCTGCTGCTCCAAGGACTTTGTGATCCATTTGAGTCTTTTTTTGTCAGACAACTGTGTCCACTGTTTGCCAAGACTGTCCTTTATGTCTTTGGTGGTCGCCTGTTGTCCAACAGAGAAAATTAACAACTGTAGGGCCACACAATTAAAGGTTAAGAGGTTGTATTTTGTGTGTTGTAAAGGCCTACTTACATCTGGGTGTGTTTTGAGGAAGGCCTTCTTTTCATGGTTGTACCACAGCTGTTGGGGTGTCTTGGGCTTCTCTGGGACATTTGAACCTTTCTTGGTCATGCTCTCCACAAGGTCTGGGTGTTCTTCCCTACATTTATAGATCATAAATCAGCATTTAAGCACAGATATCATTCTTAAATATGCTGCAGGTACACGCCTAATATGCCCAAATAATGCTACATAATACAATTAATGCTACATAATAATGAAGACGTGTAAGTAATCTCACCTGAACTTCATCATACTTTGCACAAATGATTCCTTGTCTCTTAAGAAGTCATCAACATATTTTTTCTGTAGAAAAGAAAAACAATGTTTTTGTTATATGTTTTGAAACTATCAAATAATACCACAGTCAACCTTAAAAGATGTAGTATTTGTTTTTGACGGACCTTCTTTTTGTCAGGCAACTCCCTGTATTTCTTTGAGAGGATTTTAGTCAGATCTAGGTTGCTCATCTCAGGGTGCAACTTTGCGTATTTGGCCCTCTTTTCCATGAAGAAGCGAAAGTATGGAGTCAAGGGCTTCTTGGGAAAATCTGGATGTTTCTGTATATCATGGAGAAAAATACTGGCGTAAAAATTCTATTCATAATGTGGTAGTTGTTTGCTTGTCAAGCAAAATGTATGTTTTAACTCACCTTTATTTTCTTGCCCTTGTAGGGGTTCTTGATATAGTCTTGAGCATCAACTATCAGTTCGGTTAGAGTCCTGAACTTTCGAATCTGTGGTTAAAGCAGAAAAATAAAACATTAACTAAATGAAGCACTAAATTTGACATTTAGCAGACAATAAATAAGTGTCATACTAACAACATGAGCTGGCTCACCTCTTTAGAGACTTCCTGCCACTTCTGCTTACACATCTCTGCTGTGTAGGAATTGAATGCCACCTTCTGCCAGTCAAGGTGGGACTCTGATGTTTTGTATTTAGTCAGGTCCTTCTGAGGCAGGGCTACTTTCATGGCCTCCAGCAATTTTAAGAGGTCATCCTGTGCCCAAACTGTTGTGATGCAAACACAACAGAATTTAACCCAAAAATAATAATAGATGAAATGATGAAAACTTACAACAGTCTGCTCTGTTACAACACTAGCTATAGTAAACATTAATACATCAACAGTATAGTTCAGTTTAGGGCTGCAACTATTGATTAGACTGATTATTCTCTTGATTAATTGTTTGATCTATAAGATTTAAGAAAATAGTAACAAATGATCAAATTTTCCATCAAAATCTTCAAAATGTATATTTTGTCTAGTTAACAGAACAAACCCTTTCAATATTCAGTTTTTGATCACATAAGACAAAAATGCAACAAAACCTCACAAGTGAGAAGCTGGAACTGGATATTTTTGCTTGGAAAATGACTTAAATAATTAATCAATTATTAAAATACCTGCCAAGAAAAAGTTTGCCAGTTAATTAATTGATTAATCATTTCAGAAAACAATCAAATATTTATTTCAATATACCTTGGTCTTGGGTGGTTGCCTCCATTTCTCCATTCATTTGTGGTTGTACTGTCTTTTATCTACAAGAGCAACAAAAATCAAGTTGTCAAACATAATCTCTCACAATAACATGATCTTTAATATAGAAACACAATACAATCTTTAATATGCGAGTTCAAACTAAGCTTCTACATCAGAATAGACCATGTTTTTAAATTACAGGATTTTATAATAATTAAAAAAAATAATATATATATATATACATATATATAAATCTGTTTAATATTCATATGATAAGTTTTGATTTCCTTAAAAAAGTGTTTGTGATGTAAAAGTAAAACCGGTGTTTTCAAGTGGCGGATTTCAAATTTGCCTCTAGATAATGGTTTATGTTCATTACACCGCCCCTTAAACGTTTACGCTACATGGTGAGACATAGGCTATTGCTTGTGACGGCTTCAAATCTCAAATAACACTGCGGAGGGCTTCAACTAGCACAACTAGCTACGACAACAGGAGTCTCCGTCGAGCAAATTTTGCCAGCCGGAATTTGGCGTATTAGTACTGTCCTAATTCCACAACAAAAGTATCGTGGACGCACAAGAGCGACCATTTTCTCGCCCGGTCCTCTCGGTAATGGAGGATTTTCTGTCGGAGTGGAGGTTGGGGAGGATCCACGGAAGGAGGAAGCGAATGGACGTGGACGGACAGGCAGCTGTAGGCGACCAGCTGACCACGGACGGGGGATCTGCTTTCGGTCTCCGACGAAGGGGAATGGTGGCTTGGAAGCACTGCAGCCAAATGCGCCACTCGGTAGAGGCGCCTCATCACCGTTGGATGCGGATCTAGCTCCGCCATGCAAACCTATAATCTTCTCTTCAAATGTTCACTACGGCTGGAGCGAGGAAAACAATATAATATTCGCTTCCAGTTAATAAATTTGCTTCAAGAGTATTTACAGGCCATTTAATTTATGTTTTTGGCGTTTAATGTTGCGATTTTAGAGCAAAACTTGGTGCATTCTTCAGCGAGGCGTAGCCGAGCTGTGCTCCAATGATGGCGGCTGCTCGTTGTTCATCGTGTCCTTGATGGCCCCAGCTCACTGTGGTGTTCACGGTGTGACCTAGCTACATGAGAACTACCGATTTCACCTTTATATAACTAGGAAGCTGATATTACGTACATTTAGAGCCATTAGAACATAAAATATGTTAAATTTCATTATAATTATAACATATGGAGTATAAAAATTGGGAGCTGAGGCATTACATGGCCAAGGACAACTTGGCACGCCAAATGAAGCTTAAATTGGGCATTTATCCTATAAATTTATAGCCATACATTTTTAAAACGTCAGTGTTTAATACAAAACTTTAAGCTTGTTTGTATTTAATAACAATCTCTTACTTCCTATAGGGTAGATCCGGACCACTTAAACAAATCATTTAAAACAGTTGTTCAACAGATAAAATTTTAGCTAGCCTTAAACATAGTTAAATTTATTAAAGACTTAGCCGAGTTTTGGAAAAACTAATTTTAACAATTCGTTACAATGTCCGAGATAAATCTCGTGGTGGTGGGTTGGAAGGAGTTGCGGAGGCACAGGAAGAAAGAAGAAAATGGAAAATGTTTTTAACGGCCAAACGTTACAACCTCGACATTTACTAAATAATTCATTTTAACGGTAGCTGCGACCGGTATCTGTTACAGTATTGCGCGGTTAAACGGTCCCTTAAATTATTAGTCTAAGCTTTAAGGAAACATGTTAACATCCGAGGCTGAGCAGCTTCACTGGCGCGACAAACAGCTCCAGGTCCGCCATGCTTCAGCTCTGCTCTACAAGGAAACCTACCGTGACAAGGTCCAATGGCGCACTGCAAACAGAGAAAACCGAGCTTAAAACTAAGTCCAGGGCGTTGCAGACTCCCTTCCCTCGATCCAAAAGCACATAAGCGAGGACAAGAAGGCGGGTTCTCCGAGCTCGGTCGTCGGTGGTTCTGGGCTAGTCAGTGAGAGAGAGAGGGGGAGAGAGAGGGCGAGTCTCTGCACGGTGAGATATTAAACCGAGATCCCTGATGGCTAACCGAGAGAGGCGGCTGGCTGTTCCGCCAACAGCCGCGTGGAGGTCTCGGCGCGGAAACCACCGCTAATTCCCCCACGCAAATGACCCGGTTACAGCACGAATAGCTGAGTTTCGATGAAGGGAAGTAGCATAACGCACTCGCTGGGTGAAATTTTATGAAAATATCCCCTTTACCTACGGGTCTTTTCCAGTTTCTTCCCCGCTGTAGAGGACAAGAAAATCGGGTATGGCCGACCTCGTCTGTACCCTGCCACAGCGGTTGGTTTGCTTCGCTACTACAAAGAGCCTACCGACCGAGACGGTTTATATATAAAAAAAAAAAACATACAATAAAGGTGTATTTTGTGAGTTCAAATAGCTTATTCGGGTTTATTTATCGCGTATTTTCGCGGTGTTATGAAACCGAGCGGCTGTTGTGTTGGCTTACCTGTCTCTCGGCGTGAGCCTCGGCGTCGTTGTGGAGGAAGAAGGGGAGGGTTGAACGATAGCCAGCACTGCGCCGTCGGTCCTGGGCTCCAGTCCCCGCAGAGATGGTCCTTCCCCCCCGCCTCCATCTCTCTCGCCGTCTCCCTCCACTCAACGCGCAGCAGCTCCTCTCCATCCAACCATTCGCGATGCCGAGACATCCACATTTTTTTTCCCGATCTCGCACCGTTATTTCTGAAACCCAACCGCGGGCGATTATTTTTTACTCCCGGAGGCCACCCTATCTGATCTCCAGCCGAAGTTTGTAATATTTTCTTAGGTCGCTGAAAGTTTCATGAAAGCCAAAGCTGTGTCAATGGTTGTCTAATTTAATGCAACCGGCTAATCTCACATACTCCCTTAACTTAATGTAATTCACATAAAAAATGTATATTATTTAAGTTTATAATCTTCATGCATCAGTGTCAGATTTCAACTCAAGAGATAATTATCTAATACGTCCACATGGCAGTCTTCTCGTCTTTTCACATTGCCCATTTCTCTTTTACCAAACTGTAAGCGGCTGTTTGACAGCTTCATTTTGGCCCAGCATGTTTTTTCTTTTCAACTCCACCTTGTGTGTTTGTGGGCGGGACCCCCGGCCGTCCAATCCAGTCAGGCCGATTCAGGGAAAACAAATGACTTTCAGGCACTCGGCCTTGTTAAACTGTGCTGCCTTCCCTGGCTGTGGGAAAACTGGTTTAATCGCACAAAAGTAAACAGACATGGAAACTAATTTCCATTTGTAGCCTCTATGCATGGACACTCAAAATATTCAGAATTAAATGAAAATACAAGACGATATAAATAATCTTACGAATAAATAAATAATATACAACTAAACCATGTGACTGAATTTCTATACATGTTTAAAACTCAGCTTATAATTATGAAATGTTATTTTATCCACCCTATTTTCAAAATACCAGTTTACTGTTGGCTGTTTTTATTTCCTTAGGTTTTAATTTAAAGAAAATCCCTTTTTATTTCATAATGTAATTTTGTAAAGTAAAGTCACATTATTAGCTTAGTCATTTTTGTCTTGATTGACAGTGACAGACTTTTTGATGAAAAGTGGCATTAGTGACTACAATGATATTACATTATATTAAGAAATAAAACCTGCTGGAATTGAATAAGAAACACCTTATTATGGAAGCAAACCGGATGAAATAACAATAATGAACTGAGTTTAAGACATGGATTATTTCACAATTTCATGGTTGCACTAGTTTGTCTGTTGTTATTAATATATGGGTATTTATTTTATAATATATATGTGTATTATATAACCTCAGTCGGATTTTTGATGCTTAATCTTTACTTTATCCCTGTGATTTAAATAAAGTAATTACAAAATGTATATATCTGAGTGAATTTTGCCACCTGTAGCTGGAAAAAGCCCCATTCTGTTAAGTTTTGTCCTTTTGCAGTACAGTAAAGTTTCTCATTCTAGACTAAGAGTAGTTAAGAGTATGTCCATGATATAAGAGTACTGAGTGTAGGACTTTACTTAATGACATTGAAGGCAGCATGCAGCTAAGTGGCAGGCATCATGGTCCAACTGAACAGCTTTCCTGTTGCTTGAAGTTGGCTGGAGGTGATATGAAGCTATGATGTTTTCTATTGCACTCATGAAAACAAGCACTTTATAGGCTGTTTTTTTATTTTTAATAAAGTGTAAATCCAAAGCATGTACAGTGTTTCAAGCACACAAACACACGATAACTAAAACAAAAGGCTTAATAAGATACATTTACAAATAAGTTTTCCCCTGATTATATCATCAGTGCAACAGTCAGCTCAAACAATTATATCTCATTATCCGCTATCCACTCATTGCTGCTCATCCCAGTTCATAATCATCAAAGCAATTACACGCTTAAAATCTCAAATTGAAGAGCATTACACATCTTTCCATACACTTTCAAATCAGGTCGACTGAACAGGAAAGACCAAATTGTTCAATAAACCATACACAATACATGAAATGAGGCAAACTTGAATAACACTACTTAAAACATTTTTGATAAAGTTTAGTTGAAAGGCTACTGTATGGAGCAAAGGCAGGGCTGATAGTCCAACAAAAAGTCATTATTTGTGCATGTGTAAAGGGCTGAGTAGATCAACTTTGCTTAACTTAAATAGTGAACATGGGTAGATCTACATGTGGCCGCAGTGGTAATCACTTTAAAGCTATACTGTAGTTAGGCATTTAAAGAAAAAAACAATATTATAAGTGGATTTATCTCAGGTCTTAAAGTTAAAGACCCCTCATTTCCAGAGGATATTTTCCTGAATCAAAATACCACTTAATATTTAAGTAAGTAAAATTACATATACCTTACCTGAAAACTAAAGGGAAGCATTTTAATGATCCCAAAATGAATGCCACATAAACAAGTGAAATATGAAAAGGAAATACGGAAAACAAAAGAACAAAGGACAAGTAGAAATGCATCTTTATGACAATATGGACTGTATATTAGTTTTCTATTGTGGCGACAGACAAAATTTCAGTTGCAGGAATAATGTATGAATTACTAGAAATGAGAGGTAATTTCCTTTAAAGATAAATAATAATAACAGAACAGTTTGAAACTGCAAAGAGTTGTTCATAAATACATATTTTCAAAGACACCTGATATTCAGTTTTCACATAATTACTGGCATTCGAGAACTGAGTTGACTTAAAAGTTTGTGAACTAACTAAATATGAATTGTATGTTGTTGTTTATGGCAGTGGGGACTCATTATACACATCCTCCCCGGGTTCCTCTTCAAATGTCACTTTGGCATCATCTGCATCCAGCTGCAACACAAACACATCCAGTTACAACACAGACACCTAGGGTGAATACAACACATACAGAGAAGTACTTACACATTTCATCTCCATGACAGAGAAGAGCCTGCCGGTCATCAGCATACGCAGAGGGATGGTGAGAATAAGAACAAAAGGCAGAGCCAGAGAGAAGGAACTTATCTTCACCATCCACAGGGCGGCCAGACACAAAATCTGGATCAGAGTGAAGAGATGCATCCGCAGTGTCTTAACCTGCACAAACCACACAGAGGAGGGTGTTAGCAGAGGAACTAAAGACTAACATGAAAATGCACAAAATCTAATGTATATGATCATTTACAGGAATATTGTCGCTGACTAATGTACACTGAAATATGAGGGAAAACAACTATTGAATTGAATTATTGGACAGGCCCACTGGGGACAGAGACAGGAGACATAAAAAGACGCAAAGCAACTACAAAGACGGGCAAAATCATCACAAAGACAGGTAAAATGATCACATCAATCAACCACTGAGACACGAAAGAATCACAGATATCTGAAACAACTGCAAAATGACCACAAACAGCTGAAAAATGTCCACAGAGAGACACAAAATAACCACCGAAAGATGCAAAATGACACACACACAGTCTCTTTGAGTTTAGGTGTCTTGTTCCTATAAAGGAAGGGATGGGGGCGGGGCTTTCGTGTTTGCGGTTTGTGTCATAATCTGTGCGTGGTCTTGTAATCTTTGTCCAGTGAGACTGCCACAGACAAAATATTAAGGACATGCTGAAAATCAGCCACAGACTATAGCCTCCAAAATTAATAAGTACTGAATCAAGCACTGGCAACAAAAACAGAAAACAATAAATTTAAGGATTTTTTTTTGTAGGGCTGTTGTAGTCAATGTATTATTTTTTTTTTGGTTATTTAGTCTATATGACAGCAATGTACTGTATATTAATGATCAGAGTCAGGTAGTAAACTGTGCTTGAGGAAGTTTCATACCCTGGTAGCGTAGGCATCAGAGGGATGGTATTTCTTTGGTGTGATCAGCAGGAGCATCCTGTCCCACATCTGGATTCCACTCAGAGAGGTGATACCCATGTAGAGGAAGATGCCGAACAAGGCTGTCATGGGAATCATCTTCAGTATAGGTTCCATGTAAATAGAAACACCTAGAAATCACAGAAGGAGAATGATGGTTAAAGGAAAAGGGTTGTTTATTCTGACCCTGCTGTTTTTGTGTCAGCACTGTAGAGGGCAGCCCTTACCAACCAGGATGGCCACAAGAATGCCACTGATCCTCTGCTCAACAACCTTCTCAATCTCTGGTTTCGGGCCCTTGGACATGACAGTGAGAGCGTTGGCGTGGGTGACGGATCGCACAGTGGCAGCGCTCAGCCAGGGCACCCCGAAAATAGAGGAGATGCCTCCCATGGTGACCAGGATGAGCAGATCAAAATGGAAACCAGATCCTTTCACCATCTTCCTCTCAGGTTTGCTCACAATCAGGCTGATAATCCATTGAAAGAAACAAAAAAAAAATCCTCAAAATATTATCTTTGTTTTGGTTAGCTAATTAGTTTTACGTGAAGTCTGTTGTCATGGCATCATTTATAGTGTCACTCACGTAGTAATCTGGGACTCGAGGAAGATGAGGATGAAGACAAGCAGTGCAGGTACACAGCAGGCAGCCATCATCCAGATTGGGAAGGGCTTATTTTCTCCCATCGGGTTGATGAACCAGCCTCTGGCTTTGGGGTTGGTCACTTCAACACCTTTTGGCACAACCAGTTTCTACAAGCAGACAGGATGATATTCATTCAGAAAGATGCAAGTCAAGGCCTTTAGTAAATACTTCTATAATTTCTGAGCATTGAGGAACAGGGAAATCAGAGAGGATGGTAACCAGGGACATATCATATACAGGATAAAGGAGTGTAGAATTGATTTATCTTCCTTTTTAACATCTCAGTATACACCATGGTAATTACTAACACATGCATATAGGTCATATAGTTCTGTGTGACAACCACCAGATGAAGGTCATAGTTTACCAACCAATGTGTCACCCAAAGTATGGATGGACACTGGAAGTTTGAACAGTGTGCTGATCATGTTATCCACACTCAAGATCCTCTTCATATCATATGAACCAAACTGCATATATGTATTTACACAGGCTACTTAAAAAGGGAATATCGTGATTCATGTTCATGTCTAAGTTTGAGACTGTGACCAAAAAAAATGTAATGGCTCGAAAGTCAATATCTATTTTAAATATTTTTCATTATTCTTGATAACTATATACATATGTGATCCTAATTGCACACTGTATGAGCTTTGACATGTTCTATTAGGAAAAAAAAAGAAAACGATAATTTTTGAGGACATTTTGAGTGGCTTTCACAACACTTACCTGAGTGTAAGCATCCTCAATGCTGATATCCACAGCGATCATGAAGAAAATAGCAATGGGGACACCGAAATCTCCAATCATACGACGGATCTAGTGAGAGAGCAATAGATACAATATGACCAAATTCACAGGCACCTACTTGATGGATTTCTCATTTACAATAATTCAGAGTCTTGTCAAAACTACACCTCCCCTAGGAATAGACAGTTGGTCTTACCGGGCCTGGAAGGTAATGACCATTCTTGAACTGACGGAGGAAGTATGCGATGAAGAAGCAACCAAACATCAGGCACATAGACAGCAGGGCAGTGTTGGGGTAAGGTCTTTCAATCTCTAGCGGATGATAGGATACGTTGCCATCTGGATGGTACTCGATGTGCTCCGTGATGATTGGGTCGAAGGGGTTGTCCACTGTGCTGTTCAGATGTTCGTAGTTCAGGATCAGAGGGTGGGCTTTGAAGATCTGAGCAAGAGGAGGGGAGAGATGTCAGAGGTAGGATAAAAACAGCAAGACAACACATTGAACAGTGATGGCATGGAAATGTGATGTGAAATAGATGGAGGGATGAAGTGAGGAAACCTTGATGAGCTTATTGAAGGTTTCATAGATGAAGATGAGAGAGATGAGGATGGAGAAGATTTCCTGGGTGAAGCGGGAGATGAATCGGACCAAGAAGCTGCCTTCCACGGCCACGATGATCACCACGATCACTATCAGCCACATCCCCACCCAGATACGACCCACAATGTACTCAATGTTTTGGGACTTGCAGAACTAGTATGGAATTAACAAAGGGAAAATGGATGTTAATGAAGAAAACATGGCTTTCCAAAGATTGATTACAGTTGTTTCCACATCTGGCAACTTGTACATACAACATAAAAAGCTTCCTCAAACACCAGCAATGGTCCAGAGAAACCGATGACAAGGACAGGCTGGGCGGCGATGAGACAGAAGATGACACCCTGGATGCTGGTGGAGATCATAAGCTCTGACACGCCCATCATTTTTTCCGTTTTGTCAGCTATGGTCAGACAACAGACAGAATTACCAGAGCTATCAAAGGTCGATGAACTCCTGTAAATGATCTGAGCCTGAGAAATCAGACACATCTTTTTATCTGGGACCCTCTCTTACCCAGAAGTCCTCCAAAAGTGATGGCCGGGGATAGGGCAGCGAAGTAGATGAAGATGACGGCTGCGAGGACCTGAGGGTTCAGAGCATCTGTGTAGTCGCTGATGTAGTGGCGGTAACGACGCTTCATGTCCTTCACCATCCCACCGAAAGGATAGCCAGTACGGGCCAGAGGGTCCTCCCTTGGCCCCTCTGGAGCTTTCTCATCTGGAAAATCAAACAAATCAAACTGACGTTAATATTGATTATGTTAAATCTGCTTAAGATCAGGTTGTTTTATCAGCACTTTTCTCTTTTATCTAGCACAGGCTACATTTGTAGATTTGGTCAGGATTTAAAATGTCAGTCTGCACTGTAAGTACTGTACAGTATGCTGACCTTTGACCATGTCACCAAATGCAAGACGAGTGTCATTGGGGCGGAGTCTGTCACACAGCATCTTCCTCTGGAAATTGATGATGGGCTCCAGCATTTCCTTATCTTGGATCTCAGTGGGAGGAATCACAATGCTGCAGTCCATGAAGTCAGCGATGGCATTGGTCAGATCTTTTTCAGTCTGGGCCAAGAAGGCTTCCAGACAGAACACCTGTTAGCAGAGCCATACAGAAACCTTTCATTCACCTGCACCAAACCAATTAGGCTACTTTTCATCAGTGGGGTTGTGTATTCTTATTGCTGAAGCTACATGTCTCTGGGATACTTTTTTCTCTCTCTCCATACTATCTCCTCACCCAGTCAGCCATCAGAGCACCCATGGCTCGCCCACTCTCACTGTAGTCTAGTCCGCTCTGGCTGGGGCCCATCAGGGCAAAGACGAAGCGAACAGGGACAGGAGACTCCAGTGCAGACTCCATCACCACAGAGTCACTCAGCCTGACGAAAGCCACCACTGGTTTCTGCAGGAAGTCCAGGACACCTGTTGGAAACACCAGTTTTTAGCCATATCTGCCCCAGAACTACATACAAAAAACTGGAGACACATAACTGCATCAGAATAACATGATATCATACCTGAGAGGACAATTGAGGCCTCCATGTTGTCAGAGTTGTCCCTCTGCAAAAATAATGATCCAGCAGTACAATACGTGTCAACTCTGATATGTTAATACACAAATATGATATTGATGATTAGCCAAATTATTAAAAGTAGATCAAACTGAATAAAAACTAGAGATTTCTACCTTCTTGGTTACAGAGAAGGTCTGCATCTGAATATCTCCAGAGGGTGTAACCACAGGTCCCTCATTCTGACTGGAAGGACGAATAAAATGAGCGTGAAGTGCATGCTGCAAACATTTTTTCAGCATCATCATCTTGTAGAAAGAGACAGAGAAACGACGGATCCTGTGGGTTACCTGCGTCTCATGAGGAGAGCCCTCAGCAGGCCATCCCTATCACTGGCACGGATCTCACTCTTGTTCAGCAGCTCATCAGCCACCTTCTCAGCCACAGCAGCCAGACTGTTGGCATTCAGGTCCAAAATGACAGCCCCTGAGATCATGTCAGGTCATGTGTTACTGGGGCTTTTAATTTCAGTGGTCATATTCATAGGACCTAAACTTTTAATGTAACGCAAACACTGATTTCAGTTTCATTTAGGGTTCTAAATTCACCTGTAGACATGGTCTTACGGAGCTCGATCAGACTCTTAAAGGTGAGATAGGAGACATGAGAAGGACCCCATTTTCTTGTGGCGGGGTTAAAGTTCTCCTCATAGCCCACCCAGCGGCCAGTCTCCTGCCAGGTGCTGTCCGTGAGCTCATTCAGCTCCACGTAAGCCTGTGGTAATGCAACAAAATTAGTTCATGACAGTGGATGATGGTGATTTATATCAATGAGGTTTTACATTTGATAAAAAGTGTCAACTAACTTGAGCATCCCCTCTTGTGGTGGCATTGGTGTTCAGGTTCATATATGCTGAAATAAAGAGATAAGTGAGTGAGTTGTGCTCAGATTTAAAGAGTCAAATAGCTAACAGCTGCATGCGCTGTCAGGTGAGTTTACCCTCGGAGCCACTGGGGATGACGATGGCCTCCAGAGGTGGCTCATCCTCCTGCCCCTCTTCCTCCCTCCTCCTCTCCAGGTCATAGATGCTGCTTTGGTCTGGTGGAGTCCTAGTGGTAAAACCGAAACAGGAAATAAAATAAGACTATGGATCAGCATCCTACAATTCCACCCCGGATATTACAAACAACAATAATAGAGTAATTCAAGCAATGCAATTCAGCCCTGATAGGGAGAAAACATTTGGGATTTGGAAAATACGTTCTTATAATTATGTCTGTAAGATAAATGGACTTTGAAGCTAGTTAACAAATGCCTTAAGATCAATTCAAGTGAGGGTCTCAGTTTAGCCTAATAAAGATCAACACCATCAAGTTCTGCTGTTACTGCTATTCTGTTCTTGGCCACAAGGGGGCAGTGTTGCTCAACCTAATATAACTACTATTGCCTGCTTGAAGTAGTTGGGATGTTGTGCCCTGAGTTTAGACTCTCAGTCAGGCACCTTCACACACATGCTATTTGTAAAACCCCAGTCTTTTCTGGTAGAGGCTGAGTCTAACCCATACCATGGCCACATTATATGCCACAAACCATAGGGAATTTATCATTTCTTTGGATTCATGTTCTTGGCCTCCTGACAAATGTTAATCCAATATTCACTCTGTTTTAGCTCTGTTGTGGTCTCCAATTCCTGGGGGAAATAACTGGCTCTTTAGCTGGTAAATGCATCACCAGCTGGTCATTATCTGTGTATACACAGACAGACCTGTCTGCTGTGTGGTACTGGGGCAGTTGGTGTATTCATTTTATCATTTATTTATTTCCAGCTGCAGCAGGCAGTAAAGTTATGGTCTCTAAAACAAACAAACAAAAAAATATAGTTAAAAGAGGGAAAAATGCTCTGTAGATCCAATGGGAACTACAGACTCTTTGTTGGGCCATTACGACATAAGAGCTCTCTCACATTACATACATTTGAGTTATTGTTAAAAATGTTTCAGTGTGAATACACACTGTTGGAGGAATGCAGAGACATCATGCACAGGTAGTTACTGCTCAAACAGGATGACTTCATAGAAGGAAAGAACTCACAGTTGAACTGGAGAGGGGAAGGCTGAGTCATTGTCTTCATATGACATGTCACTGCCCTACACACGAGGAAAGTTGAAAAAGAGTAATGGATGATGAAGACAAATAGTTATTGCTGCAAGATTTAGGCTACTAAACAAATCAAACTACACTTCGTTTATCAATGTCCAATTTTCCAAGCTCCCTTTTCTATTTGACAGAGGCTTGGAGAACATATATAACAATAAAGAAAGATTTTCAGGGTAAACAGCTGTGGAGCTTTCAATAAATCTTGCAGCATGTTTAAGGCTTAGTGCTCTACATTTTTTTTTTTTTTTATTAAGAGTCAGTATCAGAGTGAAGATGTTAAATTTATAGTGCACATGTAGAAAAAAGACCAACCTCCTCAAAGCTGAAATTGTTTTCCATTGATGTTTCTCAGATGTTGAATTGTCTGTCCTTGAACTCTCAGCTATTTTTGTGCATCCCCTGAGAGAGAAGAAAAAGGAATGAATGAACATAAAAATATAATAATAATATCAGGTAAATCATCATTTTCCTTAACTAATGAGAAATAACTGCTGACTCACTGAGGACATAACGTAATATCAAATCTGTTTTTCCTGTTGAGCTTCATGGGTTTTAACATATTTTTAATGCAAACAGGTGCAGCTACGCCCAAAGCACAGGATTTGTGACAAATATACACCAGAAATCCTACAGTTTTCACCATTATTCTGTGGTCAACCAACTACAGTGTTTGTATGATTTAAGAACAGGTTTTCTAAGCCACTGTAGAAACAAATGATGCCTCCTTGAGCCTCTTTAAGGAACCTTTGACAAAGATACCGCCATCTGCCACCACACAGCTGAGTCCGTCTGCAGAGCCACGGCTCAGGACAGATAATCAATCAGCCGTTGAGAATGTGAACTGCGTTAAAATTTCAATAGAAGACGTACAGAGCCTTATCTTTAGGTTACACCCTCCCTCAACCAGACACCTCTGTTCCCTTAAGTTACAGTAAAGTTCAAATATTATGAAGGACATTTAGCTACTGTAAACTGCAGTTATATAAACTGTCAAATTTAGGTAAAAAAAAAAGATAATCATATTGATATGCAATACCTGAAAAATAGGCATATCATAATAACGAGTATGTTAACAACTGACCAGAATTAGAATTGGTCAAGAAGCTCAAGAAGCTACAAAGGTCTCATGGTTACACTTTTACTTTACATCTGCACAAAACCAATAAGGAATGGTTAATAATAACGACATGGAAAAACAATTTACAGATATGGCTTGTGCATGAACCGAACTAATTATGCAGATGAATATTAAGGAGGCATTGCTGTTTTGTGGTAACAATTATCCACAATGTAACTCTATGAATACAGATATTTTAGCACAAAACCAAAAACAAGCAGGTGAAATATTAGTAAAAATGGAACGCAAGTTATAAAATTCCTCAGTGGCTGTTGTTTTCCAGAGATGAAAATCCCACTTGACCATGACCGCAAATGATTAAAACAGACATGTTTTTACAGAAAATGCACAACAAACATTTTGTTTGTGAAGGTTAATTTTCCTGTCCAAGAAACAACTTCAACTCAAAAATAATAATTTAAATTTAAATAAAGAATGAGCTCCCGCCCTTATCTTGTTAACATGGCAAACACATTAAAGATTGGAATATAATGTTCTCCTATCAGGGTGCATCAGATATCCATCTTGTTTGACCTCTACCCTCTAGTCCAGTGGTGCCATAAAGTGTGTTTGACCCTTGTCCAGAGAAGGTCACACCCCTACCTGCAGGTACTCCCACCTGGTCTCCAGCACTGGAAACAGGACGACCTCTGTTCTGTCAGCCTAGACGAGCCTGGTGATAAAGTGAGCCAAGACAAGTAAAAAAGATGAGTACAGAGAGACAGAATGACAGGAGCAGGAACACCCACAGGAAACTACGTCGACCTGAAGAGGTGCCGTACCCCACAACCCCCTTGGTTGCTCAGCAACCTCTCGGGGTTGGTGGAGATAAGGCCTGTGTGACAGACAAGTAGCCCTATCGGTCAGGGACACCTTGAGACAGGGATATCCCAGCCCTAGTTTGTCTGCTCCGCCCTCTCAGTATGAACTGGGTTCAAGTGTGGACAGGGACCTAAAGGAGAACCTGTGCGGACCTGAAACTCATCATGTCTGGGGGCACATGGGGGGTAAAGAGGGTACGGAAGGGTGAAATGTACAGTATCAGGGGGCAACATCTTACTGCGTCATGTAGTTTATGTGCTGGGGATTCCCTCATGATGTGTGTGTGGGGGGGGG